>NC_087365.1:51880000-52037500 GCF_030014295.1 Loxodonta africana | reverse complement strand
TTAATGAACACGTTCTCCTTTTCCCCTCCAAATACACAGCAAATTAAAACCATAACTACTAAAAAACTCATACTTGTACCACCGACAGTATCTTGACTGTACCATGCATATAACAAGTTGGAATATAATGCTCTAGAGTGGGGGTCAGCAAACGTTTTCTGGAAAGGGCCAAAGGGTAAATATTTTCGGCTTTGTAGGCCAAGAAGCAAGATCAAGGCTGTTATGTAGGTACTTACACAAAATGAGAGAAAACAAATTTCCACTTTTTTTTTCCAACCATTTAAAAATGTAAGAACCATTCTTAGCTCACAGGCCATACACAAACGGGCGGTGGCCGGGATTTGATCATGGGCGGTAGTTTGCCAAGCCCTGCTCCAAATCACATTTCTGATACTTATTTGAGCCTTCTCTGAAATGTCTACAGCAGTGAGTAAGAAGTAATAGGATTTATCTTATAAGAAAAGAGCTCTGGTGTCGCAGTGGTTAAGCGCTTGACTGCTAATTTGGCTCTCCAGGAGAAAGATGTGGCAGTCTACTCTCTACCCTGTCCTAGAGGGTTGCTATGAGTCGAAATTGACTCGACAGCAGTGGGTTTGGTTTTGGTTTTTTATCTCTTAAGGATGGTTGTGAAGAGAAAGAGTGGGAACATGTTAAGTGTTCAGTATCACATCTGGTACCACGCAATCGTTCAATAAATACTGACTGCTCTTGACATCATATCATCGTATTCTTCTTCTCTTTTGATAGGTCTGTTACACAATGTGCACTTTGCCTGGTACATAGTAGGCCCTCAACAATGAGACAGTTTTATTACTTCAGCTGGTTGGAGCAGTCGTTCCCAAACTTCTTTGCACATGAGATTATCTTTAAAAATACATGCCAGTTCCCATTCCCAGAAATCCTGATTCAGAAATTCATCCAAGGAATAACCTGAGCACTTGGGTTTTTTTGAAAGTCCTAGAGGGGACTGTGATAATTCTAACTGCAAACGTGGATTTGAGAGAGCATAATGTAAACAGTGAGCCCTGGTGCCGCAGTGGCAAAATGCTCACTCAGCTGCTAACCAGCAGGTCAGCAGTTCGAATCCACCAGCCACTCCTCAGAAGAAAGATGTGGTAGTCTGCGTTAGTAAAGATTACAGCCTTGGAAACTGTATGGGGCAGTTCTACTCTGTTCTTAGGGTGGCTGTGAGTAGAAATTCCTCTAGGGCAAAGCATTTGGTTTTTGGTTTGATGGTAACAGCAGGTTCAGCAATTCCTATCCTAACAAGGGCTGGTTTCTGTGCCCTGCTTTAGGGTCCCACATAACACATCTAGTGCTGAGCCTCTTTGTAAATCTTGAATTCCATCGGTCAGCCCATCACCCAGTCGACCTATATTAATTGAGCAACTATTATGTGCTAGTCTTTGAAATACAATTATAGTCACAAGTGAAGTTGAAATTAAATCTTCAGAAAATCATCATGTCATATGCAGTCATTAAAGGATTAGGGTCCAGTGCGTTTTGTTGCTGCTGATGCCCCAGCCGACCTAGAGGGTCTAGAAATCTCAGGCCGCCCGTCCACGTGGCAGGATAGATGGCTGCTGAGGCTGTGCTGGCCCATGGAGCTGATTCCCAGAAAGCTCACGAGCAAGACAATGCTGAGCCCACTCGGGAAAAGAGCACACACGTGTGCCAGAGCCCACGGAGCCTGGAAGGCGCGTTCCCCTTCCAGGACATCTGGTAGGACAGAGCGGGGAAGTTGATGCCTCCACGGTGCCTTTAACGCCTCTCTCCAAGGTCTACTGATGTCTCTGCAAGACAATCTGGGTGACAAATACGGGCCCAAGAAACAAGAAACACTGCCCTTGTAAGCAATCCTAGCCACTCCGACGAATGTCCCCAAACAAAGGTTGCTCGTCTTCCTCCATGCTCACAGCTGAATTTAATTACTCACCTCGGCAGCTTTAAATCAAAGGTGGCTCCTATTAAGCATAATTACCTTTGCCAGCCGCTTGTATAACACAGCGAGTGAGCGGCTACTAACCGGGAGCGGTTTCTACAGAGTATTATGTATGCACTGGACTAAATCCACAGCGGCCAGGGCACACGGTGTCGGAGAGAGCCACAATTCAGCTGGCAGCACATGCGTGTTGCAGGTAGTGTCTCATGCGCACACACACGCACACGCACATGCACACACACACTTTGCAGGTAGAGTGTCTCATGCACACACCCACACACACGCACACGCACATGCACACACACACACACACACACCCAGCCCTGGCAACACCACTGTGCAGAAGACTCAACCCCGAGAGAAATGGCTTCTCTAACCTCCAAGCACAATTCACGGTACTATGTCAGTTTTTCCGCACGGAAGCAAACTGCCATCCAGCCAGGTAGTCTTGGAACAATCCCAAATATGATAAGAGAACTCCAAGTTTCTAACCCACAGAATGCCCGAATTTCCCCACCTTTCTTACCCTGGGAAAGCTGGCACCCCGGCTGACTCTGCCAGTAATTTTTCTCCCGTTCAGCCTCACCACATCTTTCATTCCTGACACACAAAAACATTTTTTTAAATCATGAACATCTTTATCATTTCAGGCTCGTCAATTCCCATTTTGCCTAATTAATAAATAAATCAAAACCTGAAAGGAAATGAGGAAAGTTGCGAAGAACTTTTGGCCCTAACCAAAAAGCAGCCAGACTTGGGAAGTGGTTATTTCACTCTTGTTGGCTCATTACATAGCTATATTTCACCCTGGCTCCTCTTTATATAAGCCTGTTTATTATACTATGTGCCCAGCAGTATAAACTAGGACCTCCGAAGAATGTATGTATCTCTTTGTCCAAAGAGGTTTCGCTTGTGCTATTTTAACAGCCCTCAAACTATTGTTGGCTACCAACACCACAACCACATTAGGCAACATTTATTGAGCACTTATTATGCGCCAAGCACATAAGAAGCCCCTGACATACACAATCTCACATAACTCACACAGCAACCCCATGTGCTGTTAAAAACCAGTTGCTGTTGAGTCGATTCCAACTCATGGCGACCCTATGTGCGTCAAAGTAGAACTGTGCTCTATCGAGTTTCCAATGGCTGATGTTTTGGAAATAGATTACTAGGGCTTTCCTCTGAGGTACCTCTGGGTAGACTTGAACCACCAACCTTTTGGTTAACAGCCTCGTGCGTTAACCATTTGCACCACCCAGGGACTCCCATGTGATACTAGAGGAATTAGAAAAAAAAAAAGGAAATGGAAGCTTGAAGAATAAATAATTTGTATAAGGCCACACAGAAAGTAAATAATAGAGTCTGGACTTGAACCTCTGTCTGAATCCAAAGCCCTGCGTTATCACCCTACAGAGCATGTGGTATAAAACTATTGATTCTGCTTGCCCAGCGTTCGTTCCTTCTTTCTTTGGCAATGCCACCTTGATTTTGCTTTGGCAAATTGCCAGTCTCCACTCCTTGTTTCTGCAGCTCATACAGTGAGTCAACAGGATTGAAATAACCGCATCCTAAGTCTTTTTAAGTCTAGTTCATCATAGCTGCACTCTGGTGGGGGCAAAACGTCCTTTGCAAGTGAAGGTCAACCAGAGGCCTGGTTCATGGTCAGGGAGGTTCATGCAAACTTATGCCAGTCCTTGTAAATCCTTGGCATCCGCCAGAGGTCCTTGGAAGGGGGGGCTTTCTTCTGCCATCTTTGCTTAGCCAAGTTGCCCGTGGCCGTCAGAGTCCAGTATATAGAGAATCTGACTGAGAAGAAAGGGAAGCAGAGTCGCAGAAAGATAATTTGTTCCAACCCCACCACTTGGGTCTCTGTATCCATAGGTGCCAAGGCTGGCGCTCAGCTGAGTCTCTGTGATGACGTATAATTTATCACAGGTGACAGCAGCATTCATC
The DNA here is from genome assembly GCF_030014295.1 of Loxodonta africana. NCBI lineage: Eukaryota > Metazoa > Chordata > Mammalia > Proboscidea > Elephantidae > Loxodonta > Loxodonta africana. Next base: position 52,033,599 of record NC_087365.1, on the reverse strand, counting down.
AAAGTAAAATTTGGCTTCTAGAGATGCTGAGGTTAGGTACTGAGTGTGGCTTTGAGGTCAAACATGTTGTTAAGTGAGTCAATTTTGACTCATAGCAACCCCACGTAACATAGAACTGCCCCATAGGGTTGTCTAGCTGTAATTTTTACAGAAGTAGATTGACAGATCTTTTTCTCAAGAAGCCGCTGGGTGGGTTTGAACCACCAACCTTTTGGTTAGCAGCCGAACGTTTAACCATTGTGACACCAGGGCTCCTATGGAGTCAAAAATAAAGAAAAAAAAGTTTTTTTTTAATATAAAAACCTGGGTTTAAATCCTGGCTACACTATATATTCACCCTGTGTGCAAATTACTTAAAAACTGGGTGCCTCAGTTGCTTTAGACGTGAAATGAGGGCAATAAGAGTGTCTTCCTCATTGGCTGAGAGGAAGTCAAGTGCAGATACAGCATCTGGTACAGTGCTTGGCACGGACTGCACCCTCGAGAAATATCAATGCGTCTGGTTATTACTGTTGCAGGGAGCAAAACAGAGGATGGGACCCAGAGAGAAGTCAGGCTGATTGAATCGGAGCTAGCAGAGAGCAGTGAAAAAGACTCAGAGGGGCAAATCCAGAATCTTCACAGCTCGGCACTGCTCCTCAGAGCTGACCAGGGACTCGTGTACAGGAGAGAAGGGGGCTGGGTGCAGGAAGGATTAGCCAAAAGAGAACTAGGGGACCCATCACTAACAGAAACATCATGGGCTGCCGGGGGTAGAATCTGGGCTGAAATCAACAGCAAGACCAAGAAACAAGCAAACACAAAGAGAAATGAGCTTGAGTTCCTAGTGACCCACAGATCATCTTCATTCATTCACTTATTCATCCATTCATTCATTCGGCTAACACTTCCTGAGTCCTAACTGGGTGTCTGGCTTTCTTTTAGGCACTCCCGTGCGAAACTGTGAAGACAGGGGTGGTGTCTTGTTTATCCCCGTAGCCCTGGTGAGAATACACGGTCTGGAGAACAGCAGAAATGAACAAATATCTGTTGACAAAAGAATGGCTTTCAAAAAGATGAGTCCTTTCTGGGAACTTCTCTTCCAATAATTTTATCCAGCCCCCCCCACCACCCCCCGACCCCCTTCCCTCGCACAGTCTCTATACCACTTTCATATTATCCTTGGAAAGGGACCGGGACCCTGGATGATCGACCTGACAGCCTCGACTCTGGCCCAGGAAGGTTTCGAGCTCAAGCCCTGACCCCACAAACTCCCCCTTGCTTCTCCAGGAGTCCAGGGCTGCCTGTTATTTTTGCTGTGAGTTTCTCCCATAGAAAATTAAAGTATCTTAATCCACAAGTCAGTTCCCTGAGTGGATAATTTGTCTCAGCTGTTGTTTCTGTGACTGAGAGCCTTCTAGGAAGCCCAGCCCCTTTTTCATTAAAAATAATAATAATAATAAAGTTGTAATTTTCCATTGCTACTGTTATATCTTGGGGGACTCCCCATTAACTTCTCCAACTCCTGCTGCCCACTGCACCATAGCAGTCTAAATCCGTGACCGAGAATTCAAACCGGAGTTGCAAACAAGTTTCCTGCTTGTTTTATTTCTCCGGCTGCTGCAGTGGATTCAAACGTGAAGCCAAAGCACAGAACTTTTTTTTTTTTTTCTTGGTGTGGGTGTGCAGGGGGCTGGTTTCAGATGAAAATCAGCTCTGTTTTTTTTTTTTTTTTTTTTAACACACACACACACACCTCTTGCAGTGCGTTGTTGCACACTTGAAAACATCTCCATGTTCCTTCAATGTTCTGCCGAAAGTACTAACAGGTCAGTCCACAGGAAATGCAAGAATACGTTATATTTTAATCAGGGCACATAAAACACTGTCTAGAAGGTTATGCTGCCCAAGGGAACACAGCGAGCAGAGAACATTTACAAACTCCAGGTCAGTCTCCCCATTACATCACTGTGAAAAAAAAAATAATAAATTTATGAGGTTAGATTATATGGATGTTATATATTGGAACTGTTAGCCCATTCCCAAATGAGAAATGTTGGCTGAAATACCCCAGATTCCCTGAGAGAAATTTCTAAGTCTTCCTATTGTAGATGTTTTTATGGTAACTTTCCATGCAAAGCGAAGACATATTCTTTGAAGATAATTAAATGAATTTTTTTTTAAAAAGAGAGAGAAGTCTAACAAGAATGACAACAGCAACAAAAAAAAACTAAGTAATTCCAATTGAGAGGGCACCAGAAGAGTTACTCGCATTATTCTTCTCCAGAGATGATAATACAGAAGTTATTTTGTGGAACTTACACATGATTTATTTGATCTATTCCTCATCTAAGTGATTGGAAACACAGATGTCGATGCTATAACTTTGCTTCCAGTAAATAATTCCTCAAAGGACTCACATTTGTTTAACCTTAGTCACAAGATGATAAAACTTATTAAACATTTATGAAAGCAACAACACAATTCTCTTGGTTTATGTGTTTGGCAAGTTTGGAAACTCATTCCCCCAACTTTTCCACCTTCTTTTCACCTCTCTGAGAGACAAATATCTTTGCTGGGAGTTCCCGGACCTGGACTAAGGAGATTTTTTATTTCCTTCTCATTCTTTATTTCTCCATTTGTGGATGCAACTTGACAATAAATAAAGGAGCTGCCTTGCTGATCTCAAAGAACAGTAATTAAACCAAAGGGACAGAGGTGAGGTATTCCTTTAGGATTGACAGAGGAAGAAAAAAAATTCCCACCAGGCAACTGTTTTCTTATGACGGCTAATCTGCTTCTGAGACAAGCAAACGTTCTCGTGTGGACGTGTGTACTTTCATTTATTCATTCAACTACATTTACTAAAAACCTACTCTAGGCAGCTCTGTGGGCATAAAATAACCTGGGTATGCATATATTCCAAAGGTGCCTGGAAGCCTGGACAACTACTCATTCATTCATTCAACTATAACACCTACTGTGTTTCAGGCACTGAACACAAAATGGTCCCCACAATTCAAAAGATCCTTGACATCTTCTAAAATGTCGTCTGTGGGCGGGGGGGGCGGGCAGGTAGACAAGGAAACAAATTACAGGAGGGTGTGGAGCCTGCTTTCCGGTACTATCTGTCACTCAGAGCTCTTCCTTTTCCCTCTGCAGGGGACATCCTGTATAACTAAGGTTCTGTCTTCCTCTTACCCAGGGCCATACCAGAAGGGCAGGAGCAGTGCCCTTGGGAAACAGATTATGACGTTGGCTTCGTGTTCACGTGAAAAATTCTGAAGTGCGTTGTGGTGATTCCATTAGTCACTCAGCCCTGGCATGAACACATGCATACATCATGTCCACCACAAACACAAAGCCCATGTGCTATAAGGACTGTTTATACCCTCCTACACACGTAAGGCATTGGTGGTTCAGCAGTAGAATTCTCGCCTTGCATGTGGGTATCATGAGCTCGAATCTCATCAATGTGCCTCGTGTGTCATCACCACTGTCCATCAGCGGAGGCTTGTGTGTTGCGATGCTGCTCAAGGTGGTGCAAACGGTCAAGTGCTCGATTACTAACTGAAAGGTTGGAGGTTCAAACACACCCTGAGGCATCGCAGAAGATAGGCCTGGGGGTGTGCTCCTGATAGGTCACAGAGTTGAAAACCCTGTGGAGCACAGTTCTAATCTGCCCACGTGGGGTCGCCATGAGTCGGAATTGACTAGATGGCAACTAACAACATGACACTGAACAAGTTTCAATGGAGCTTCCAGACTAAGAGTAGGAAGAAAGGCCTGGCAATCTATGTCCAAAAACCAGCTGATGAAAATCTCAGGAATCACAAGGGTTTGATCTCCAACCAATCGAGGGTAAGTCACAGGACTGGGCAGCAGTTTATCTAGTCATGCATGAGGTCACCATGGGTCAGGGGCCAACTCGTTGACAACTAACGACAACATTTTTACCTATTTTCTCACTGTCTCTACATATTTGCATACCTACCTGCCTACTTGAATGAAGCCCCAAACATGAACTAAAGTGAATAAAAGCAAGTGGCAGAATAATGCATACAGTGTGAAACCAGCTACAAAAAAATTTTAAAACATACAGAAAGCAACAATACTGATCTTAGCTACAGATACCTGCAAGTAAAACTGTAAATAATGGAAGACAAATACAACAAATTCTTAAGAGCAACTGTCTCTGGGAAGAGGGGTGAGGGGGTAAATAATAACTAATATTTGCTGAATGCTTATTATGCACTAAATATTGCTCTAGGTATTTAATAAGTATCAACTTTTAAAATCCTCACAAGCACTTTTCTTACATCTATTTTACAGATGAGGAAACTGAGGCACAGAGATTTTAAGTTTGGTGGTCAAAGAGGTTCAGGGGTTTGCTTTCTCTCCCTGTATCTGTAAGATTTTAATTCTTTTACATCTGAAACATAAAGGAGCCTCGTGGCACAGTGGTTAAGTGCTCAGCTACTAACCTAAAGGTCGGCAGTTCGAACCCACCAGATGCTCCATGAGAGAAAGATATGGCCATCTGCTTCCGTAAAGAATATAGCCTTGAAAATCCTATGGGGCAGTTACACTCTGTCCTATATGGTTGCGTGAGTCAGAGTCATCTCAACAGTAATGAGTTGGGTTTGATTTGGCTATCTGAAATTAATTGATCAAATGAAATAAGCTGATCTTCAGAGTTAGACCTGTTTTTAACATTTTTTTTCTCTTTTTTATTACATCGAATTGGCTATACTTACTCAATACTAATAAAAAAAATTTATGCTAAAGAAAATAAGATAAGATGATAATTTCTTTCCATGTATCATTAGAATAACCTCAAATCAGATGGCTAGGCAGTTTGCCAAGCTTTGAATTATTACAAAGGTCTGTTTCAAAATGCCACCCGCATTTATAAAAGAAGCACCACCACGAACAACTCAAACAATTGTTGGCTTTTTTCAAGAATGATCCTGTCTGGAAAAACACTAAATAAACAATAGATAAGCGTTAACTTTGGTGAAGGGTGAGACAGTACACAATACTAGGGAAGCCAGCACGTCTTGTACAAGGCAAGGTCACAGAAGCTCCATAAACACATCTAAACTCCCTGAGGGACTGAATTGCTGGGCTGAGAGCTACAGGGACCATGGTCTCTGGGAACATCTAGCTCAATTGGCTTAACATAGTTTATTAAGAAAATATTCTACACTCTACTTTGGTGAGCAGAGTCTGGGGTCTTAAAAGCCTGTGAGCAGCCATCTAGGATACTCCACTGATCTCACCCCTTTGGGGGCAAGGAAGAATGAAGAAAAGTAAAGATACAAGGGAAAGATTAGTTGAAAGGATAATGGATCACATTTACCACGGCCTCCGCCAGACTGAGTCCAGTACAACTAGATGGTGCCCAGCTTCCACCACTGACTGCTCTGACAGGGATCACAATAGAGGGTCCCGGACAGAGCTGGAGAAAAATGTAGAACAAAATTCTAACTCAAAAAGAAAGACCAGACTTGCTGGCCTGACAGACACCCTTTTGCCCCCGACACCCTTTCAGCTCAGTAATAAAGTCACTCCTGAGGTTCACCCTTCAACTAAAGAGCAAACAGGTCCGTAAAACAAAACAAGACTAAAGGGGGACACCAGTCCTGGGGCAAAGACTAGAAGGCAGGAGGTGACAGGAAAGCTGGTAATAGGGAACCCAAGTTTGAGAAGAGAGAGTGTTGACATGTCGTGGGGTTGTTAACCAATGTTGTACAACAATGTGTGTACTAACTGTTTAAAGAAAAACTCATTTGTTCTGTAAGCCTTCATCTAAAGTACAATAATAAAATAAAATAAAAAGAATGATCCTGTCATGATTTCTATCGTAAGCAGCATTTTCTCTCTGAGATCTGATCCCTGATTTTTCTGATGGTCATTTTTTATTATATTATGAAGGGTTCTCATTTAGGTGTCACCCGTAATTCAATACTTACAATAAAAGGCGTCTTTGGAGATCCTGACCGTAAATATTAGGAGGTAGTCTAGAGGGAAGATCTGCAAGGGTAGCCTCTCATTTGCTAAAATAAATAACAGGCAGTGGCACTGTATGTGTTCCATGTTTTCTGAGGGCCACAGAGAGTCATGGATCCTATAAAAGATTCATGGGAACAGATGAACGGCCTCTGACTTAAGGATACCTCCTCTAAGGTGCTGTAGAAAGTGGGTGAGCATGATACTGAGACGCCCCAGATGGGTCGTGTTGGGGGTGTGCGTATTTTTTCACTTTTGTTTAATAACACAGGAATGGACTTAAAAAATACCATTGTAGAAGGCTTAAGAGGTTTTAAAAATTATAGAGAGAGAGACAGCAAGCGAGTACATCCTGGTAGCACAATGGTTAAGTGCTTGGATGCTAACTGAAAAGTCAGCAATTTGGACCCACCAGTGCTCTGTTGGGGAAAAGACCTGGCGATCTCCTTCTGTGGGGATCACAGCCTTAGAAACCGTATGGGGCAGCTCCACTCTGTTCTATAGGGTCGCTGTGAGTTGGAATCGGCCCGATGGGACACAACAACAACAATGTACACACACACATATATATATACAGGATCCCTGGGTAGTGCAAACAATTATGCACTTAGCTGTTAATGGAAAGGTTAGAAGTTCAAGTCCACCCAGAATCACCTCCGAAGAAAAGCCTGGGGATCTACTTTCAAAAGAGCAGCCACTGAAAACCCTATAGAGCACAATTCTACTCAGACACACATAAGGTCACCACAAGTTGGAGTTGATTCATCAGCAACTGGAGGTGGTGGTGATGATAGATACATACGTGTGTGTGTGTGTGTGTGTGTGTGTGTATTTTATTCTCAGAGGCTCAAGTTTCTAAGGAGGTATGATGGTATCTGGGGATAGAGACAGGATGCTCTTCTCTCTCTTCTTTTTCTTTGACATGATTACCTTACTTCAACCTGGAAGAAGCACTAAGTTTCAGTTCATGCCCTTGGCCACTATTTATCTATACTAGGCTGTGAACATTCATGGACGTGACCATTTGCTGACAAGTATTAAATACGATGAGAAGCAACAAAGCATAGCACCTCAGTACTCGGACTCCAGCTAGGCAGAACCGGGTTTGAATTTTCTATTTAAAAGCTTGTGTGATCTCAGCCAACTTACTTCAGCTTTCCAAAACTTAACTTCCTTATCTATTGAATGGGCCAATAAAAATAATATCCAGCTTGTAGGATATTTTTAGGATGTTAGGGGAGAGCCCTTACATTAACAAACTCTATGCAGTCAGTGCTCCATAGCTAGCCACTAAGCATAGTCTTTTTGGTTTAGCTGTTACCCAGGTCAACAAGTGTGGACTAAGTCTCACATACTTTGGACATGTTTTCAGGAGGGATCAGTCCCTGGAGAAGGACATCACGCTTGGTAAAGCAGAGAGTCAGCGAAAAAGAGGAAGAGATGGATTGACACAGTGACTGCAACAATGGGCTCAACCATAACAAGGATTGTGAGCATAGCACAGGACCTGGCAGTGTTTTATTCTGGTGTACATCAGGTCACTGTGAGTCAGAACCGATTCATCATCTTCATCACGTTCACCCACCGAGGCACAGACCCTAGACAGAAGGGCCTAGATGTCTGATTACTGGAAAGAATCAGGAAAGAAAAAAGGGAGAATCAAATTAAAGAAAAGGAAGAAGAGGAATCATTGAAGACTGTATGAGGAGATATGAAAAAAAAAAAAACAGCAAGAAATTGGAATAGTGCTGGGTTTCTGCCCTCCCATCCTGTGGAGCTCCCAGAATTTTAGGGAGTAAAGAACCAGGCCCGGGAGATTCCCTTGTTTTTTTTTTTTTCTTTTATCACTGTCTCTGGTACCCAGGTTGCCAGCCGACTCCCAAGCAGAGAGAATCCTGTTTCTTTACTTACTGAATTGCTTATCCTTCTCCTTTTTATGAGGAATTCTCTGGGCTCTGATGTTTGGTGCAGTGACCAGGTAGACAGATGCATAAATGGATGCATTTCCTTGTTGAAATACAATAGGGAAAATGGCCCCTGCCATTTCCAAAAACGTAAGCGATTGCCTTGAGAGAGTGAGCGTAAGAGAAAGAGACTGCTTAAACGTTTTTTTTCGGTTGAGTAAAAGCCCAAAGTGAAAATGGACCCCTCAAACAATTTCTAAAACATAAGTGGTTTAACATTTGAGACAGAGAGAAAGAGAGCATAACTTGGATTTTTTTCTTATGTCCTATAATTCAAAGCCATGGTGGGTACATAAAATTCAGATTCACAGGCCGCATCCTTATCTAGTGGAATCAGAGCCTCTAGGCTCGGGCCTGGGAATCCACAGGTTTGCACTTTAACAAAGTCTCTAAGTGACAAGTGTAGAAGACCAAGGTTGAGAACACCTGCTCTATTCAGATGGAAAACCATTCTCAGTCCTTCCATATTTGCAAAATTCCCTGGGGGAGTTAAGACCTTTGATAATTTTTCTCTGATATCCTGGAGGGGAGGTTCTTTCTGGTTTTCAAAGTTTTTGAAGTTTTCATGAAAGCCTCTGGTCTTCCGGGAGCGTCTTTGACCTAGATGTACTGTGGCAGCCCTTTCTCACAGCTAGTTCCGCGAAACCCTGGCCCTGCCCAGGCCCTCGGCCTCCATCATGTTCTCAGATTGAGTCATTGTACACCATCTTCATGGTTTGTACAAGATCCTCCCCCCCTATTGATTCTTCTATAAATTTCCTTCAAACAATTCACGCTTTCATTGACTGAAATGGTTTTATTTTCAAATAGAAATCTATATCACCATGGTCCATGAGGGAGAATCCTGGGGCAGTGCCAACTGTTAAGCACTTGACTACTAACCAGAAGGTTGGCAGCTAAAACCCATGCAGAAGTACCTTGGGAGTAAGGCCTGGTGATCTGCTTCTGAAAAGGCCACAGACTTGAAACCCTATGGAGTGCAGTTCTGCTTTCCACACTTGGGTTCACCATGAGTCGGTACCAACTCAGTGGCAACTAACAATAACATGGTCAACGGAAAAAAACGTCGCATTTGCCATTGATGACTGAACAATGAAAACCCAAGAGTTATTTTTTTATTCTTCATTAGATACCACTGCTTGTTAAAGTTTCTGAGTCTGAGGTCTGCTCTTTCTGATAAACAAGACAGATGTTAAAGATAAGCTAACCCCATACTGATACAGCCTTCGTGCTTTAATACAAGGGGTGAAATGGTGTTCAAAACAGGGTATTATTTTCACTGCATGATTCAGTGCTACTTAAAACTATCTAAAAATCATCTTTGCTACCACCAGTGGTGTAACAGCCCATAATGGGGGCAGTTCTGGGTTAAGAACTGTCCAGGGTTGGGCTTGCATCCTTCATAAATACGTTGCATAAAGCTCTTGAAGACTGGGGTAGAGGAGAAAGCTGTAAGCTTCCATTGGAGGTGATGATGGTTCAGGTGATCTCTAACTCTACCCCCGAGAGGTGCACCTTCTTCTCCTTGGGTTTTCTCCCTTTGATTCCCTGTAACAACATCACCATCATTCACTCCTTCAAAAAAATATCTACTGACTGCCAGTTATATGGGAATGAAAGCAACCAAGACACAAAGTCTAACGTCGAAAGTTTCCATCTGAGTCATGGTGATTATTTTAATAACAGGTAACATTTATTGAGTGCTTAAACCCTGGTGATGTACTGGTTAAGAGCTATAGCTGATAACCAAAAGGTCAGCAGTTTGAATCCACCAGCTGCTCTCCTTGGAAACCCTACGAGGCAGTTCTACTCTGTCCTATAAGGTCGCTTAGAAGTCGGAATCAACTGAGTAACAACAGGTTTGGTTTTTTTGTTTTTTGTTTGTTTGCTTTGGTTACTGTATACTAGGCACTCTTCTAAGTGCTTTGCAAGTGTTAATACTTCTCCCAACAACCCAGAAAGGGAGTTTTTATTATCCCCATATTACCAATAAGCAAATCAAGTTGTGGAGAGGTTTGTTAACTTGTTAATAAAATGGTTAAAATTTATTACTACTTAACCTGCAGTAGGCACTGGGCCTGGTGGTACAGTGGTTAAGAGCTTGGCTGCTAACCAAAAAGGTCAGTAGTTCACATCCACTAGCCACTCCTTGGAAACCCTATGGGGCAGTTCTACTCTGTCCTATAGCATCACTATGAGTCAGAGCAGACTGGACAGCAATAGGTTATCTGGTTAGGCACTGGGCTAAGCCTGTTACCTGATCTATCTCAGTTAATCCTTTTAAAATCCCAATGAAATAAGTCCTCTTATACCTAGTTTTGCTGGTAAGGAAACCGAAACCCCAAAAGGCAAAGGTGCCCAAGGTCACAGAGTGAGGACATGACCCGTAGCCAGCCATGAGACCCATATCTGTCTGACTCTGCGGTCTACCCTTGCTGGGGCACTGCGTTGTCTGAGGGGTTTAACAGCCCTAAGAAGAGATGATTCTCAGACTCGATGAAATGTGTTTTGAGAAGAGTAGCCTCCTTCTACCTGCTCAACTCGAAACCCTTTTCATCATTTCTGCTTTGGCTCAGAGAAAGGCAGATGGACAGGATTCAGTAAGCACTTTATTTATAAATGGAGGAGAAAAATAAAAGAAAAAAAGTAGATAAACTACTAATAGGAAAAACATGTTGTTGTTAAATGCCATCAAGTCGATTCTGACTCATAGCGACCCCATGTGACAGAGGAGAGCTGCCCTACAGGGTTTTCTAGGCTGTAATCTTTATGGGAGAGGGTTGCCAGGTCTTTCTTCAGCACAGCCGCTGGGCAGGTTTGAACTGCTAACCTTTCTGTTAGCAGTTGAGCACTTAACCATTGCACCACCAGGGTGCCTTATGATAAACATAGGCTTTTCATATACTGCTTTTGTCTGCTTCTCATTTTATCTCCCAGCCCACCTCCAGCCCCTCAGCACATCCTGTAGTCTACCTTTGGACCACTTCTCCCAACTCCTCCCCATCGATCTGGTTCAAGTCATCACCAACGTTTGACTGGATTATGGAGTAGCCTCCTGCATGGTCAACCTGCATCTACCTTTGGTCCCAATAAACAACACAGAAGCCAGAATGATCCTGTAAAACCCTCAGTCAGATCCTGTCCTTCCCCTGCTCCCAAGTCCTCCAAGGCTACTCTGCCCTATGAGGGATGGACAGATGCCTATGAGGTCTAGCATCTGTCCATCTTTTTATTCCATTACTCTCCCTCCCCCTGACCCTGCCTCTCTGGCCTCCTTGCTGTTCCTCCAGTGCCCCCAGCACCCTACAGCCCTGGACTATTAGGCTTGTTGTTCCCTCTGCCTGGAGTTGTCTTCCCCAGAGAGCTGTGCTTTGTCCCAGTCACTTCACCCAGGACCCAGTTTCAACATCACTTCTGCAGAGAAGCCTTTCCTGACCATCTTTCCTAAAACAGCACACCCTCTGTCCTGTTCTACCCCTTAAAAATAAAAAGAAAACAACAAAGAGTTGCCATCAATTGTGGTGACCCCACGTGTGCAAGACTGTAACTGCTCTCCATAGGGTTTTCAATGGCTGTTTTATGGAAGTAGATTGCCAGGCCTTTCTTCCAAGGCACACTTGGATGGCTTCAAACCTCCAACCTTTCAGTTGGCAGCCGAGTATGCTCACCTTTTGCATCACCCAGGAACTCGCTGTACCTCTACCCGCCTTTAAATGTCTTCATTGCAAATACCACTCCCTGACAGGATGTAAGGAGCCCTGGTGGCACAGTTGTTAAGAGCTATGGCTGTTAACCTAAAGGTCAGCAGTTCAAATCTACCATCCACTCCTTGGAAATCCTATGGAGCAGTTCTACTCTGTCCTCTAGGGTTGCTATGAGTTGGAATCAACTTGATGGCAACAGGTTTGGTCTGATGTGACGTGATGGAGTCCTCTGCTCCCTTTGTTGTTCACCTGTTTGCCACATGAAGTGTAAGCTTCAAGAAGGCAGGGGCATTGTTGATTTTATTCAAGGCTCTAGTCCAGTACCTAGAACAGCACCTGATACAGACATGGTTGACTTTCAACAGCAGGTGTTTTAACAAATAAAATATAAAAGGTTCTGAGACAGGTATCAAAAATCCCCAAAAGCTCTCCAGGATCCCAAATCTCTTTGTCCTAAGATATACCCTACCAGGTACCCAGCTAGCCTCCTTCTCTTCCTGCATCCAGGCACTTATCTGAAGGTGACAATTAAAAAGTGAAGAAGGCGTTACCAGGTAACCTTCTCCTATTAGCTTAACAACCCCTAAGCTTTGATGCCTTGGGCCTGAGGGGAGGAGGACAGGTTGGCTGGTGGGGGAGGGGGAGAGTTGCCAAACCCTGGGAGGCTGTGAGCATCTGGAGGCTGTTGGCATCAGAAAAGCAAAGCACCTGAGAGAAGTGGGGAGAGGCTGAAGCCCAGGGGTAAGAAACTAGGAGCCTAAGCCCTTCGCCTCCACCAGTGATGCTCCACTGGGGGCCTTGGTTCTTATCCAGTAGGAAGTCTACAAATCCATGTTATCAGCAGGACTATCTATACCAAAAAACTCATTGCCATCGAGTTGATTCTAACTCATAGCAGCCCTATAGGACAGGGTAGAACTGTCCCACAGGGTTTCCAAGGCTGTAATCTTCACAGAGGCAGCCTGTCAGGTCTTTTCTCCTGTGGAGTGCCTAGTGGGTTCGAACTGCCTACCTTCCGGTTAGCAGCTGGATGCTTAACCAGTGCACCACCAGGGCTCCTTAAGCACTGTCTATAAACTGGAGCCCTGGTGGCATGGTGGTTAAGATCTCAGCTGTTAACCAAGAGGCTGACAGTTCAAATCCACCAGCTGCTCCTTGGAAACGCCGTGGGGCAATTCTACTCTGTCCTGTTGGGTAGCTATGAGTTGAAACCGACTGGACAGCAATGGGTCTTTTTCTTTCTTTTTTTTTTTTTTTAGTAAAGTAAGCTGAATAAATAGTAATTCTTATCTCACAGAGGAGAATCACAGCTCTTCAGCTGGGGATAGATGACGTCATGATGAAAAAAATACAAGTGTATTACTAAAATCACTATATTTTTGTTGTTAATCTTTGCTACATTGATCAATATTCAAAGTATAGCTATTATCATGAGTGGTAGGGAGGCTGCCAAAAAATCTGAGATGTGTAAGAGAGATCCTCATACTCGAAAGCAATTAATTAATATACAAAGCAATAGACTCATTAAAGTATTTATTTGTTCATTTATTTACAGACTCATTTATTCATTCAGCAGGAAATATTTAGTTAGTGCCTAATATGTGCCGAGGACTAATTCAGGTGGTTGGATTTGTCCTGGAATTCATACAGGAAAAAAAAGAAAACAACAGGAAGAAGAAAGACATTCATTTATTAACAAGATCTTTTGTAAGTGCCAGGACCCCCACCAAGGGCTTTATCTACATCCCATTATTTAATCATCACAACTACAATGTGAGGTAAGAAATGTTATTACCCCCATTTAACAGATGTAGAAACCGAGGCTCAGTGAGGTCAAGGAACTTGCCTCAAAGTACACAGCAAGTTAAGTATGGCAGAACTGCAGCTGGATCCCAGAATTGCTTGGATCCTAACACATGTCTTCCCATACCCTCATGGATGTCATGGAGTCCATGCCAGTATCAGTCACTCGCTACCTCAAAGCTGGGAATGAGCTTTTATCTCTAGGTTCACCTCCAACAGTCTAAGCATCCTACTGACTATTGCAGGGTGACCTTGGAAATAGATTAGATAGAGGAATAGGCCTAAGTTCATCACCACCTTTAAAATACAAACAAAGGTCTATGTTCTACGGATTACCCAATCAGATCCTATCACTTCCCTGATTGTACTCTTCCAAGGGTATCACACCATCACACTCAGAATCAAAACCAGAAGGCATACATCATCTGCACTTGCCTATCTCTCCTATTGTTCCTTATCACTCTCTCCAATTCCATCTGCTCCTGCCTCACTGGCCTCCTACACACTTCTCAAACATGCGAGTCCATTCTGGCCTCAGGCCCTTGGCATGTACTGCTTCCTCTGCTGGAATGCGCTTCTCCCAGATCTCTGCTTGGCTAGTCCTTCACTGTGTGTTCAAATCCAATCAAATGTCATCACCTGAGAAATACCACCCCTGACCACTCTATAAAATAGCAACCATCAGAACACACTCTACCCCAGTAATCCTATTTTATGTTTATGAAATATAAATGTTGTTGTTGGTGTTAGGTACCATTGAGTTGACTTTGCCTCATAGTGTCCCCATGTGACAAAGTGGACCTGCCCCATAGGGTTTTCTAGGTTGTAATCTCTATGGGAGCAGATCACCAGGTCTTTTCTCCCATGGAGCCACTGGGTGGGTTTGACACACCAACTTTTTGGTTAGTAGCCACGTGTTGAACCATTGCACCACAAAAGCTCCTCATGAAATGTAAATAGCACCGTTCGATATTAGGTGATATATTTATTTGGTCATTAGTTTTTTGGTCTCACCCATAAGAATATTAGCTGTGTGAAAGCAGGGACTTTTCTATTTACTTTTTTCCTACTGCTTTATCCCAGCACCTAGAACAATGCCTGACACATAGTAGTTGCATAGTCAATGCTTGTTGAATGAATGAATGCATGAAAACACACAAATACACATGAAAGAAAGTTCAAGAAAGTGCCAACTCCATATGTATTAGATGGCCTGAAGATTGTATTTGGAGATGTCACTAAAGGTAGCATCCTGTGTCAATGCTCTCAATTCACCCCCACAGATAGAGACATCACAACAGACACAAGGGAAGAAAAATAGGAGTTGATGGTCCTTCCTTGGCAAATTGCCATGGCCATTCTAGATAAACTCTTCCAATGGATTATTAAATGCCTGGGCCCTGAAAGCAGGGAGAGGTGAATTCAAAGGCCAGCTCCCCGACTGGATGGCCTTGAGCAATCTACTATGCAAGTTACTCAGATCCCTATCAGGAAAACGGATTATACTAGCACCTAACTCATAGGAATGTTATAAAGATTAACACTCAGCTCAAACGGACTCTCCTTTGAGAGGTTACCCCTGACCACCCACACTCGAGTTGCCTCAACTCCTGCTCTCATTCTTTTGCTTTTAGAAAACTATAGTCATCACAGAGCTTTTAATTCTATAGGAAAATGATCCTTTTCCTTTATTAGTTTACTTATATATTTCCTCACTTTCCCAACTTGAGGGTAACATCCCCTGGGACCATGCCCATCCTATTCACCCCCACCCCCAAGTCCCAGGTACCTAGAAGAGGATCTGGCACATAGTAGGAACTTAAAAAACAATTGTTTAATTGAATGAATGTAAGTAACATGAAGCACTTGGTAAAGCGCCTGGAATATACTAAGCATTTAAATGGCACAGATTCCACTGTCATTGTTGTTGTAATAGTCGTTTTAACAGTTGTTGTTGCCAGTGTGATAATTACTGATTGTTGAAAAAAAATTTTTTTTTATTTTGAGCCGGTCCAGAGTTCTAGCCAGCCCAGCATGAGTCTGCCTCAGAAGAGCCTAAAACACTACACGGTAAATGTATTTCTAGGTTAAAACATAAAAATTCATCCACATCTGATTTCTTTCAAGTCCTGGACTCCCCTGGACTCTCCCATGATAACTGGTGGATTGCGTGTTTCCCTTCTGGTAGAAATTTTTCACAACTTGCTTCTTCAGGGTGAAGACAGTATTCTCTTAAATCGGTCGACACCTAACAGTGTCATGCACTTTCTCAGCCCCGTTGTGGTTATTGGGTGCCATCAATTCAATTCTGACTCACAGCGACCCTATAGGACAGGGCAGAACTTTCCCCATAGGGTCTTCCTAGACTGTAAACCTTTATCAGATCACCAGGTCTTTCGCCAACAGAGCCTCTGGGTAGGTTTGAGTCATCGACCTTTCAGTTAGCAGCCAATCACTTAACCATTGTCCCACTAGGTTTCCTTTTCTCAGCCCTAGCCTCATAGAATCCTTTCAAAGGACCCAGGGCACAAGAAAAGCTGTGATTACCTCTATCTTATAGGTTGGAAAGCGAGGAGCAGAGATTTGAGCAGCCTCTGTAAGTTCACAGTCTAGCAAGACCTGGGGGTTTGAACTTGGGTCTGACTCCAAAACTCTTATGCAAAATTCTTAACCTGAGAGCAACGTTTATCTCTAGAGCTTCTCCAGGGTGTGGAGTAAAACCACAACCAGAACCCCAGTCACTTGGTTCTATTGCACTACTCCATCTGCAGTCAAAAATCTAGTCTAAGAGAAGGTGGGGAAGGAAGAAGCAGCAGAAGCAATGTACCAAACTCTCTAATAAAGGGGAAGAGCCCAAAACAATTCTGATACAAAACACACTTATAGCTTTTAATTTTGGCATTTCTTCTGTGCCAAATGGTACCGGGTACATAGAATAGATTTAATTCCTCTCTACAGCATCACCTTGGCCCAGAAGCTATTCATAGCTCCTCGGGGTATATGTGAGAGGTTCCTAAATACGTAGAAAATTCCAAGGATCTGATAAATCGAGGTGATTTAAAGTAAGCCCCATGCAGTTTATACAGAGGTATTTATATGCCGTTGCTCTCACTTACACAGCAGTCGTTTTTCCCCTATCAAAGACCTTGACCCTCTGTCTCTTTTTTGAATCTCTCATGATACCAGATTTCATGGATTTTTCATGATGCAGTAAAGCATTAGGGAAGTTTCCTTCAAGTTCATTAAAAACAGAATGGCCGCTGCCAACTGTTTTTTTTATCTCATTCCACCCTTCATAACTACCCTCATTAAAAACAATAACTGTGTGGCGTCTACCTTAATATCTAAGCTGTATCATTTCCATAGAAATGTCCTATATGTAGCTTTAGGAAGAAAGCTTAGGGGTGATTTCAGAGTCTGCCTTCAGCTATGAAAGCACTTAACTAATTAAGGCCAGTGATTTTAATTTTTGTACTAGGAGAAACTGTGCAATGCCGTCTTTTTTTTTTTTTAACCCACCTTAGTGTCTAACAGCCTTATGGAAGCAGGAAGGCTTTCCTTAACATAAATGGACAATACAAGCTTTTCAATTAAATTAGTCTTTGGAGAGAGATGCAAAAGAGCTAAGAAGCTCCTTAAAAAATCTTCCCTGCTTCACTGCTCTTCGTTTGCCAAGGGGAGATGTGTAGTTAACACACAACGCTATTTTCTCCTTGTCCTGCTGAAACAAAGTTTTCCATCCTGAACACTGAGCTACCTAGCCTGGAGAGGTTTTTGAGGGTTTTCTTTTGGTTTGCATACCCACATTCAGTTTTCTAAAACTATTTTTTTTAAGAGGATGTACATTAGAATGTCCTAAATTTTTGTACGTTTTTTAGAGAGTTAATTAGATCCTGGTTCAGCCTGGAGTAGCAGGTCTGGAGATATTGAATTTTTTTTTTTTTTTAATAGCACAGATGGAATAGGAACTCACATTTAGATGAGCAAAATTCAAGACAAATGCTTTCAAATATGATCCAGGTATTTTTTTTTTTCATGTAATTTCTCTAAGCTCATTGTCTCTAAAACTTTTGCATTGTGCGTTACCCTGCAGTTAAGAGCAGCTAAATAATACTGATAGATTAATAACAGGATTATCCAGCCCAGCTGCCTGAATTTTAAGTTCTGAAATTTTAAACAATTTTAGGCACTGCTTTGGCATCCCAGAGTACTTGAGGGTGCCCGCAGGACATCTTTTTCTATACCAAGAATGCAAGAGATTGAGAAAGGCCACAATCGGAAATTCCAAATGGCCATTTTAATGACTTTCAAATGCCTCCGAATTAGTTCATCATTTCACCATCGAGTTTGCTCTGGAAACAAATAGATCAGCAATTCCCACTGGCATCTCGGATTTCCTTTCTGTGGGTCTAGGTCTATACACCACATCTTCAGAAAGGACCTGAGTCCAGCACCCTCGTGAATGATTTCTTGACAAAACGAGCAATATGACTATGACCACACTGCTGGGGACGCCCCAGATGAATGGACACGTTAGACTCGAAACCATGGTTTTGCAGAGACGCCTTGCTCTTAGTTTGCAGACCTAGTCCAGCAACAGACATTTGGGCTCAAAAATCTGCAATTCTTTATTATCATTTCTTAAAGAGCTGGTGTACCTTGAAACCCACTCTAAATGCAATCCTTCTCTTGGAAACAAGTTCTTAAAACAAGTAACCAAAAGGTCAGTAGTAGGGGGAAAAAGAAAAGTGCAAACCCAGTAAGAACAGTGTGTTGTGACAGAAGCCTGTGCCTACGAGGCTTTTTTTCCGACTGCACTATCCAGGTAATCAAGAGCTCACAGTGAGCTTATTTCTTCTAAGGTTAGAATGACTACGCTTATTCATAATCAAAGAGCTGCTTGCCAAAGCTCGCCCTAAGGAACACGAGAATTTCTAACTTTAAATCAAATTTATAAAACTTAAAAAAAAAAAAAAACCATTCCAAATGGTTACAAATTACAGGGAAAGATGTATATAAAAATCCCTCCTAGGGTGAGGCTGTTCACTGAGGGTAAAGGGTAAAGGGTGAGATCTCCCTGATCAGAGATTGCTGTCTAAGATATTCTGTATTTATCATAGCATTGGAAAATGTAAATACATTCCTCCCAAAGAAATAAAAATATAACAGTCCTCTCAACTTGTGAAGCAATAAAATTATTTGTGTGCTAAGCTTCTTTTAATACCACTGTGATTTTTTTTTTTTTTAATAAAAGTCGCTCAATTTGATTGTAATTAAATATGTAATGAAAAAGCACAGCTTCGGGGAAGCGATGCAAGACACTCTGTTAGTTTAATGTATTTCCAACTGACTTTGCATCCAACGAAAATGATACTCTGGATATGCCTGGTCTTAATATAGAATTTGTTAGGCAGTTCTGTGTTTTTTAAAGGGGACTTGGGTGAACACAGGAATTGCCTTTGAAATAGTGGCTGAAGCTTTCCAGACCATGACATCCCTAAATAAAATTGATAGGACAAATACCCTGATGGAAGGGAAGCTCGATTCTGGAAATTTCACTCGTGTCGGCTAATTACAGACCCAGCACAAACACGAACAGGGCCTAGGCTTTCTTCTTGGCTGGTTTTCCTAAGCTCAGCTCAAGGGATGAGCAGAGGTGCATGGTTTCGGTGGCCTTGGTAAAGGCCAGGCTCTGCCCCCCTTTAAAACCTGCTTAATTGAGAGCACACTCCCCAAGCTACAGGGAAGAGCAACAGATCAACCCAGGTACCCTTCAGTTGGAGAAATCCCGTCAAATGAGGGAGAAGTTAGCTGGGATAAAATGAAAGCATGAGCCTCAGTTAGCAAATGTGACAAAAGGCTAGATGCTCCCAGGGACAGATCTGCTAAAGATGCCTAGGAGAAATTTGTCGGGTGTGAAGTTTCCTGAAAGGGGACAATAGAATCGAGGCAACTGGGAGAAGAAAATAAATGGAAAGTGGTGGAAAAAGAAAAGTTTAGTCTTCAGAAAAGAGGAGTATCTCTACCCTCTCCCAAAAGAGCCACCAGCTCCCAGACCCCAAGCCCCAGAGAAGACAGTCACTGCCAAGAAGCTTCCCCGAGCCCCCCTCCCACACTGAGCTCCACTAGAACTCCCTGTCACTTGCAATCTGCTGATCAGGGTTAATGCATTGTGTCCTAATATGGCAGATTAAAAATGAAATCAATAAATGCCTAAAACAAATGGGCTTTCCAGATGTCCCATTCAATCTGGGTCTTTAAGGGTGAGGTGAGAGGTGGAAGAAGGAAATCAAGAGGGGGAGCAGGAGAGGACCAGTTCAGCTGTCAATTTCAGTCCAAAACACCATGTGGATGAAGCCATTTCCAGGTATCTGTACTTTCTTCTTCAAGGATCCAACTTAGGTAACAAGAATAGCCAGGACAGTTCATGTGCCTGGGCCTCTTTGGCGTGTGCGAGTTTTCCATTCATTACCCCTTCAGGTAAGCAAAGCGGCCTCTAGCACGAAATATTTAGAAGTTCGAAGATGTGAACTCGTCTCTCTGAAGGATGTTGAAACAAAGTGAGAGTCAGGGTCCTGACTCCACCTTGCTTCCTGTTTTCTAGAATCCTGTGCCATTTGCCAGAAAATGAAAGGTAGATCTCACCCCCAGCTGCCTGCCCTTCCCCTGTTCTTCTAGCTGGAGCTGCAGAAATCTCAGCCTCTAATCCCGAGTCACCGCTGTCATGAGGTGGGAAAAGAGATCTCTCAGGTCATCTCTGTTCCACCGCAGTATTCAGAATTGTCCCCACTGAATAGGTTTCCCATGTAAATAACCTGTGCTATTAAGGTGCAAATTGCAACTTTTAAGTAATGATTGCTAATAGTCTACTGTTTACTGCCACACAAGGACACTCATAAAAACAAAACCTGCATTATTCATCGCCATGTTAAATAAACAAAATAAATTGAGGGAGCTAGCTCTTTCTTCCCTGCAAGGCTTCCCTCAGTTCTGGATTATCAGCTGGCACCTGAGAGTCAGCAGGAAGAAGGAAGCATCTCAGTGCTTTGGCTGGGCAGGGCCAGATTCACAGAATTTAAGTCTATATTAGATAGTCACACATATAGGATCACAAAATATTTTGCGTCCTGTTGCTCTTGGCTGGCATTGCTATAAACACAATAGTTCAGGAAGGTGAAATAAAATATGTATTACACACGTGTGCATACGAAGGCCGAGGGGGCTGTAGAAAATAGTAGTGTTGGAGGATAAGTCTATAATTTTATATTTTTAACTACTCTGTGTCCTGCCAAATACAAACAAATCAAAACACTCTTCCGTTTTATTTTACCTTCCTGCCATCTTCTCTTCTCTCCCGAAAATGGACAAGGGGGAAAAGATGCAGGAACGGAATCCGGGAATATTTTCAGGTAAAATTGGATGCATTTTCATGGTGAGTGAAATATACATGCCAGGAAGGAAGCGCATATGCGCGCACACACACTCCCACATACACAAACCCCTCGAGAACTGTAGGCTGCTTTCTAAACTTTTTTTTTTTTCCTAACCCTAAGTCATAGCATGGGGGAAAGCATAGCTTTAGAAAGCTGGGGGGCGGGGGGATGACATTTCGGAGGGAAACGTTCTGACTTAGCTGTTTTCTTAAAAAGAATTGCCTACCTTGTATTCCCTCCCTCTAAAAGGGGTAGGAATATCACCCAAGACAAGGATTGCCCATCGTTTCTAACATCATTCCACTTTTTCTGTGTGGATACCTGCTTTATGAGGAAGTCCTGTAAGTGTCTCCTTGAAACATGGAACTTAAAACTAACCCTGGGAAGGGACCAGATAGCTCTGGAACAGTGCTGGGGAAAGAGAGTCCTCCAGGAGCGTCTCAGCTCTGATTCACTAGCAGCCTTGTTCTATCTTACATTATTCATTAATCAAGCTCGAAATCAAGCTTTCAACATCAGTGCCGGGGAGTAATTACTTACAGTTGTGCATTGTGTTTAATTTTAAGCAGTGATAAACGTTGGGAGGTCCACAACTTTAAAGCCTCCCCCCGCCCCACCATTTTTTTCCCCTTTCCTGGATGTTAACTGGCTTAAGAACCCCAAAGTGGCTAACTTTACTTTGCGAATGACCAGCTGAACTAAAGCAGAGTAAGGCACCCGATGACCGCAGACGTGTGGAATAAACGTGGTACGAACGCAAAAATTCCTTTATTAATATGTGAACAGATAAATACCTTAAAGAGGGGACTCACTGAGTATGAAATGAATTACTCCCTTCCAGTCTGACAAGGGTTTTCACTTCTTCCAGGGGAAAAAAAGTCAGAGCCCTGAACACATACATACAAAAACACTAGGAATACAATAGGTCAGAAAACTGAAACGACAGTTACAAGTTTCTAACACACACACTCAAACCATACACAGACGAACTAGCACCAAGGGTAACCAGCTTAAGGAAAACGGTCTCATTTAAATAATGTGAGACAGCATTCTGTTACATACACCTGGATCCTCACTGATCAGAGGATAATTATAATCAAAGTAGTGCAATTCTGAGCAAGGCACTTTTTGTAATGAGCTTACTAAAGGAGACATGTCCAGTCATTCTGGTAATTTAAATTACTGCCTAGTTGTTGATGGCCTTTACCGGAACAAGGAAAAAAAAAAAATGAAGGAGTAATTTTCAGGGCAGTATCGCTACAGCTGGACTGTAGCCCAGGGCTCTCTTTCGGGACAACAATAAGGACGTTATCTGTAATCATCTAGCTACGCTTAAACTTACGTTGCCAGAACCCGACAGAGCTAGCTTACTCTTTCTGAGTCTGGAAGGCCGGTCACACCCCAATGCTGCCAGATCGCAGCACAATCTGTTTTCAAAAATAAGTGAATCTCATGCAGAAAGGGACAGGGGTACGAGGGAAAAACTGTTTTTAACAGTGGTACCTAGAATTAAAGAAGAAAAGCCTCACCGACTAGCCAAGGTCCAAATATACATGGCATTAAAAATATTTCATGATTTTGCTCTTAGGCAAACCCTGGGAAAATATAGGAATCACAACTTTAGAAATGATATTTCCACATGGAACTAGAAACAACCTACAAACATTTATGGCAGCAATTCTGTGCTCAGAAGGGAAGATAATTGTGGATATTTCGAAGCACATGTAGTATGATTCTGGGCTGGAATCAGGCAGCGATGGACTGTAAGCTTGGTGGTCCAGTATGCTGAGACACAAACAGCCACTTCCCCCAGATTTGCAGCTAACTCTGGATTTGTCCTAAGGGTGACTTCGCAAAGTTTATTAAAGTGTTCCACCGAACTTCTCCCTAGGCTTTGCTCAAGCTGTGACAGAATGAAATGCCCAGGGTCTACAGCCTTAGCTGATGCTCTTTAAAGCAAGAGGGTGAAGAAAGACAGCAAAGAGAGGAGAAAAAAAAAAATAAATAAACTTCAGCTTTTCACTAAAGCCTTGATTCAGCTAAAGGACACAAAGAAATAAAAACGCCCACATTAAAAGCCAAACAAGATAATAATTGTGCATGTCTGGCTCTGAATCTAGAGGGCAAGGCTTGCGTCACTGGCACTCTGAGTTACCATGGTGAGTGATTTATTGATATATATCAAGAATGAATAGATCAAAGGCAGCGAGATGACAGGTGATCAATCAAATGTCAAATGAAAACTAGCAATCAAGTGGAAAGCTGATTTTTCAGTGGGTGGGTCTGGCAGAAGAAAAATGAACTTTCATATTACACTTCCGAGAAACAAAACCCCAGCATACTATTAAAAAAGCAATTAAGCAGCCCAAAAGGAAAAAAATATATATATATCCCCTAGAAGATCTATTGTACTGATCCATTAACCAGTTCCTTTCTGGGGGTGGGAGATTTTGAGGAAGGATTCAAATGGGATAGTTCTAACCATACGAGCCGATTTACAAAGTTTGCGACTCTCTCCGGGCAAAGAAAATCCAGAGCTGTTTCAATGTTCTATGGGGCATTCCTTTCTTTCTTTCTTTTTTAAGGGCAGGGACTGTGTTGATTAGATTTCCAAATGCGATCCTTCCAGAAAACATATTCAAAAGGTACATCCGTTTTTCCTGGGGTGATTTTTCCACCTTGGAGATCAAAGGTGAACTATTGCTTGCCCCAAAGCCAGCCTGCAGCCTGAGGCTTGGACAAGACTCACACTTGAGCGACCCAAACCCAGCAAGAAAAGTCGCTGACCCCGGAAGCCAGAAGCCACTGACACTGACCATGCCACGGGATGCGGGGGTTGAGCGGCTGTCTCCCCACTCCGCGCACCCCAAATCCTTAACCCAACTTTGGCCCGGGAGGCAAGAAACAGACTAGGAGAAAGTTAGGGGTGGGGTAGAGGGTGGAGGAAAAAAAAGTTGAAGGAGGGAAAGCTTGGTGGGATAGCTCCCCCCCCCCCACCAGATCCTGGAAAGGGGAGATCAGAGAAAGCAAGGCAGGACGGGGTTAGTAGCGGGTCAGAGAGGGCCACCCGAGGCCAACTGCCCCGAAAGCTTAGGGGGTGGCGTCCTGGCGGACTCTGGGGCCAGGAGGGCAGACGCGGAGCTCGGCGCGCAGGGCAGCTCAGGCTGGGCAGCCCGGAGCGGAGCCGTTTCTCTTACCTGCCGCCCGCTTGGGTGCCTGCTGTTTCCTCCTTGGCATCGCTCTACTTCGCTCCAGTCCCACTTCTGGCGCCCCAGCCCCGAGCCGCGCGCGGGGGCCCGCTGTCTCTCTCGCCTCTCTGGGGCTCCGCCGCCTCTTGCCTGGTGGCTCCTAGGGCGTCACTCGGCCTCTGTCCCCCTGAAGATCCCCCCTGCAACTCCTCCACCACGGGCCAGAGACCCCCCTCTCTGGGTGGCAGATACGGGTGCCTGGTGCCGGCTGGTTGGAAGTAGAGGTTGGTTCTGCCTTGTTTGTTTGTTTGTTTTGGATTTTTTTTCCTCTCTCTTTTTGTTTTTGCTTTTTGGAATTTTTGATTTTTTTGTGGTGACTGTGGAGACACTTGGTTTCTTTATTAAACATCCAAGACTGGGTTCTGATGGAAGGGACGAGGGGCGCACACGCGTCGCACGCACACGCGCGCGTCAAGATAAGGAAAAAAAAGCAATCCTGGGAAGGTAGTGGGTTTCTTCTTTTTCTTCTTAGTCTTCTTCCTTCTCCTCTTTCCCTCCTCCTCCTCCTGCTCCTCTTCTTCCTCCTCCTCGCCGATCTCGATGGCGGATTCGCGCAGGGGGGAGAGAGATCACCGTAGGTTGGTGGCTGCTGTCAGATCCCCGTCTGTGAGTGATATGCGAGAGGACAGGAGCGGGTTTTGGAAAGACAGAAAATCTGGAATTCACTCACTCACTCACACACACACACATACACACACACACAGACACACACACGCGCGCGCACACACACGCACGCACTCGCATCCACACACACACACACTCACACCCCACATACACACACACAAACACACACACACACTCTCGCGCACACACACAAGACAGGGCGAGGCGATGCCAGCAAACATCGATCCCGCTGAACAAACTGAACATTAACAAACTCCTCCTCCTCCTCCTCTCCCCGCGACCTGATGACAGGGAGAAATTTACTCCCCAGCCGCAGAGCGCGCGGCAGCGGGAGTCTATTAAAGGGACAGCGTCCCGCGGGGGACAGGGGCTGGGGGAGGGGGACCGGACTGGCCGGGGCCAAGGGCGCGCCCGCCAGGCCCGGGGACACCCCTGGGGGGAGAGGGCTGGCCTGGGGGCAGGAGGAGAGAGGGGAAGGGGGAGGGTAATGGGTGAACTCGGACACTGGAAAGGGAGATACAGAGGGCCAGGTTAGCTGACCAGCAGGGACCGTGAACAGTATTAGAAGGGGGAGAACTTGGGTTTGCTTGAGGGGGGAGGCTTCATCCAGCCACGACCTGCATCCTCTAAGTCTCTTACCCTGGGCTCACCTGACCACAAAGAATGCCCCCACCTCCCTTAAATTTAAAGCCTTCATCCCTCCCCACCTTCCTGCTAATCGGTGAATGGTCATAGAATGAGCAATACTCCGGCCACCCTCCTTGACTGTTTAATTACAGGTTCTTCTCCTTTTGTTTAAACGTTATTTGTTGAGCACCTACTATGTGCCTGTTCTGGAGATAGAGCAGAGCCTTAGAAAGGCAAGATCCTGGCCCTCCTGGCAAGTATCTTCTAATGGGGGTAGGCACCCAGTTTTTGCCTAAATGCCACCTTGTTCCGGAAGTCTACCTTACTTAAAATTCCTCCTCCTGATCCCACTGTGCTTATCAGTGTCACAGCTATTAGAAACAGTTTTGTCTGTTTATTGTAGGAGTCCCTCTTATAGACTACACGCTTCATAGGGGAGAAAGGATTTTTACCTCTTTTGTTCACTGTTACATCTCCAGTGACGTCATAGGGCAAAGCATAGAGTAGGTGCTCAGTAAAATATTTGCTGAATAAATGAAAAGTAAACAAGATAATTTCAGAGTGAAAAGCTCCGTGGAGATGTTAAAACAGGGTGGAAGAGGTGCAGCTCTAGAGCCAATACAGGAGGTATCCCCTGAGCTGAGCCACATCCAAGCCAGCCTGTGACCATTGAGCCTCAGCTATGGGCTAGGCGCCCTTCCAGGGGCTGGGGACACACCTGTGGATGGGATGAGCCTGGACGTGCCCCCAAGGAGCTCTCCATAGAGTGAGGAAGACAAATGATTCAAGAGGAAAGCAATCCATGCTGGGATAGGAGTTGCACCTGGGAGGAGCAATTACCTGGGAGAAAGAGAGGATGGTGACCAGGCAAGGTTTGTGGGGGGCGTCAAGTCAAAGTGGAGTCCTAAATCTGGAGAAAGGGGCCTTGGTGGCATAACGGTTGGCTGATAATCGAAAGGTTGGCAGTTTGAACCCACCTAGTGTGGTTAGTGCGTCTGCAGGAGAAAAGACCTGGCAATCTGCTCCTGTAAATATTAGCCTAGAAAACCCAATGGGGCAGGTCTTCTCTGTCACGTGGGGTCGCTGTGAGCTGGAATCGACTTGACAGCACTCAACAACAACAACAAACGTGGAGAAAGAGTTAGGCAAGAGGGAACTCTGCAGGGATGCCTTCATAACAAAAAGGTGGATGCCGTCTAACTCACTCAGGGGAGAGCATCTGCTTTCTCCAGCAGACTCGCCCGAGGCCCTTGATCAGATGCACATTTCTGGGCCTTACTCTGGAACAAAGTTCCCTAATTGTGGCACTATTAACTTTGCTATGGGAGGTCCCCCTGTGCATTGTAGGGTGTTTAGCAGCATCCCTGGCCTCTACCCACTAGATGCCAGTAGCATGCCCCCAACCCAGTTGTGACAGCCACAAATGTCTTTAGACATTGCTAAATGTCTGGGGGGGGGGTGCGGTAAAGTCACCTCTGGTTGAGAACCACTGCTCTGGATCTTCTAAGTCAGGAACTTCTGGGTCAGGGTTTAGGGTTCTGCATTTTGAACAAGCAACCCCTACCTCCACAGGTGAATTCCCAGTCAAGAACCCTGCTAGAAATCTGTTGTTCTTTGGGAATCCAGCAAATCTAAAATTACTAACTGTAAGGCCAACTTGGGCTTAGACATCAAGACTGTTTAGGGGCTCAAGAGGTGACACTGCCATTGTGATCTTTGTGGTGGGGTTCATCTGTGCCCACTCCTCACTACCCCCTTGCCCATGCACCTACCCACTAGTGAGGCCTGTCTGGTGTGATATGACACCCTCCCACACACAACCCACCCACAACCCACCCACCTGCCACCTTTAGCAGGTATCACTAGTTCCACAAGTATTTTCCTTAACAGTTCTTTTGGGCTCTAGGAAACTTACCTCTCTCCATCCTGCTCGTCGGCCACAGCACGTTGTTATCACTCTCTGCAAAATGCTGTGTCATCATTTTTCACGTCATCTCCATGCAGGAGGCAGCTGCTCACGTCTCCTGTTCACACATGTGGTACAAGTTGTTAACTCACCTGCCCTAAATCGCCCAAGCGTGATCTCCACCCACGGTCAACCCCTCCCAATCCCAGCCTAGTCCTTAGGCAACTGAGGCAGAGAAAACCCAGCTTCATAGCTGGCAGTGGCAGAAAATGGGTGTTACTCCTAATTATCCAGCAGTCCTTTACAGAACACCATGCAAGGGACCATAGCCTATTGAGTAGAAAGCACAGACCTGTACTCCACAGTTGCAGGATCAAAAAGAAGACTGAGAATGCAGGCAGTTCACCACGAACCTGCCATATTCCATGAAAGCCCTGTGCACACTGAAGGTGTCTGGATTGCATTCAGCCAACCATTTAGCAGATATCTACCGTGTTCATTCCTTAGGGGTACAAGGCATTGCCCTTAGTACTGGGGATACTAGAATACACAGGGTAGGATCCATGCTTTCAAAAAGTTTCTGTTACAACGACTGGGAATTAAGAAAGGAGGAAACTGGGAACTGGATCCAGTCTCAGAAGGAGCTGGGAGGGAATTAGGCAGGTATATTTGACTCTGGGCTATAGAATCCCCCCAGCTCCTTCTAGCCTTCTTCTCTCATCTTTACCTTCACTCCCTCCTCTTCCTCAAAAAAAAAAAAAAATTTAATAGCTGCTAATATAATAGGTGGATTTATAATACCCTCTACAATACTTACCTTTTAGCTGCCTACCAACACATTCTAGAACACATATTTCTCAACTGTGATTTCGTTACTTTGCATTTTTTTCCCCACTGTTACTAACCTAGACTTTTTAGCTTGGTTATCAACAAAGGCAATCTTGGCTGTACCAGTGGGATGCATGATACAGTGGTATCCAGAGGCACTTCAGGGGTGCAGACATTAAATAACGTGGAATCACATAGTGAGAAAGTGATTCCTTTTCAATTTTTTTTTTCTAATTTGAGAAAGTCTCAGTTTGGTGCTACTGTGCCATTAACGCTTACTCCTATTTACCAACCAGGCAACCTCAGAGCTCAGGCTCGGAAGCTTAGGAGTGGCAATAGTATCTAACTAGACTTTCAAAAAATGGTTTGTTTTCATTGTATTTGCTTTAGGGTTACTTTCTACGTCAGCGAAAGCTACTGTTGTCCATCATGGCAGCAACTTAAAGTTTAAATACATTTAGTTAAGTTTTAAAAATAAATCTATTTAAAGAAAGATAGAGAGTAAATAGTGAGTCGGGATTGACTCTGCGCCAACTAACAACAACAAAAAATAACACTACCAGTGGGACGTGGGGGTGGCAAACTATGAGAAGGTGGTATAGGCATGATGAGAATTTACAAAATACTTCCTTAAACCGTAGGTTCTGCACTTTCAGAAACTTCTTCCAGGAGTTGGTGGCTTGGAATAGCTGTTTGGCCTGATGTGGGTCTCCAGGGAACTCAGCATCCTAGGATCCAACACGCAAACTGTGGGATATGTGAGGGCGTGAACGGATTGGAATGACTCAACCCTATCTTCCAGAACAGCTTTTCCCACACCAGCTCAACATCGGAATCACCTGGAATTTTTGTTCTTTGTTTTTGTTTTGTTTTGTTTTGTTTAAGATAAAGAGGCCCAAGGTCCACCCTGGACTTACTAAATTAGATCCTTGGGTGGGGCCAGAAAAACAGTACATTTTAAAATTTCCCAGGTGATTCCGATAAGGTGCCAGGAAGGAGAACCTTCCCTGTGTAAAGGCTGGATTTTGTAACGAGAATCAAGCTAGTAGAGTTTATTGCAAGGAGCAGCCAGGAGATCTACTCTTGGATCCACTCAAAAGGGTGGGCCAGGGAGCCTTTTCATGGCATCCACAGAAGCCAGGGTAGCCCCCCATCAAAACACCTGTTGCACTGTATACTTTGTTGTTGTTAGTTTGCTTGTCTTACCATTAGCCTCCAACCCAAAGCAATCAAAGTAAATATTTCCCATACGCCCACCCTGTGCCAGCACAGCCCTTTTTACTGGGCATTGGGTTGCCCATGAGCTTCTTGAGTATGAAGAGAATGTCTCAGTTTACCGTAATGCCTTCTGTGCAGGTTTCAGGGCTATCATACTTACTCTTTCCTCCAGCAAGACCTCCGGGCCTGTTTCTCATCTTCAACCTAAACTCAAATGTCACCTACCTAGAGAATCTTACCTTGCCTGCTCTAAGAGGGTGACTCCTGTCCTTTTCTCTCTCATCCTTCATGCCAGTTGTGACAATCTGTAAGTAACTTGTTCACACATTCGTCTGTTTATTATGTCTCTTAAATAAAATGTGAGGAAACCCTGGTGGCGTAGTGGTTAAGTGCTACGGCTGCTAACCAAAATGTCGGCAGTTCAAATCCATCAGGCACTCCTTGGAAACTCTATGGGGTAGTCCTACTCTGTCCTGTGGGGTCGCTATGAGTCGGAATCCACTCGAAGGCAGTGGGTTTGTTTGTTTGTTTTAATTAAAACGTAAGCTTTACAAGGACAGGAACTCTGTCCTATTCACCTCTATATCCCCTAGTCCAGTGCCGTATCTGGCACAGAACTGGTAGTCAGTAAAAATGTGTGGAATGACTGAATACCGATATAGGTATATATGTTCTGAAGGATGTACTTTACAAGTGCCTTCAGCCCACCAGAGTGGCTTCATTCGACATGGATATATGGCATTTCGGCCTGTGAGTGTCTTTTACAACCTGTTCTCTCCTATCCTTACCCACTCCCCTCCCATTTCTCCCGTTCCTCCCCCTTGTCCTTCGTCTCCTTCAGATCCTCCCTTAAATACTGCCTCTTTCAGGAAGCCTTCCTTGGTGGATTCCATGTAATTTGAATTCCTCAACTGGGCTTTGTCTCAAAGACATTCAACAGAGACCATGATTCCAAATACATGAGTGTACATCTGGAAACACTAATCTATGGCTGGATGTCAAGGTAGCCGTTAGTTACCCTTGGGAGTCAGTATGAGGAGACTCCTGGGAGGCTGGTATCATTCTTAACCCTGGTGCTGGTTATCCTGGCATGGTGAGTGTGTAAAAAATAATTCAGTGGTGCACATATGATTTGTGTACTTCCACGTATGCACATAATAGTTTAATTTAAAAAGCAAGGTTCTCAAACGTTGCTGCATGTTATACTCACCTGGGTTATTTTAAAAACCTCAAATGCCCAGGTTTTAGCCCAGACCAATTACGTCGGAGTCTCTGGAGCTGGGATCCAGCCATTAGAAGTTTTTAAAGCTCCCCAGGTTATTTCAACGTGTGGCTAAGCTGGAGAGCCAGTGTACCATATGATTTTGCCCTTGAGGATAGAATTCATTGCCTTTCTCTTCTGTCACTTAATTCCTTCAGGAGATCCCTCTTTCCAGGAACTATGTTTTGAAAAATTGAAGGTAGCAATTGCGGGTCTCTGGTTATTTTCTACCCTCCCATGACACCTAATAGAATATCATGTTAGTGGGTAGAGACAGGCAAGACAGAAGCTCAAATAGTGGAGCATTATGGGAGAGAAGGAAGAGAGGAAGCTAGGACAGAGAGTAAGGGGGTAGGGGCAGGACCTGCTTTAAGGCTGGGGTCAGGGAGGTCTCTCTGAGGAGGTGACATTTCAACTGAGATATGAAGGACAAGAAGCAGCCAATTAGGAGGCAGGACTGCAGGCTGGAAGAAACTTCTGTGCTTCAGAAATGGAAAGGATGCAGCCATCAAAACCGATGTTTAGAGAGACAGCAAGGGAAAGGGGGGCAGAAATGAGGCGGGAGAGGTAGGTAGGGGCTAGATCACAGAAGGCCTTGTCAGTCGTATTATCGAGCTTGGATTTTATTCTTTTCAACTACCAACCAGTTGCCACTGAGTTGACTCCAACTCGTGGTGATATCAGGTGTGTCAGAGTGGAGCTGTTTTCCACAGGGTTTTCAACAGCTGACTTTTCAAAAGTAGATCACCAGGGTTTTTTTCTGAGGTGCCTCAGGGTGAACTTGAACCTCCAACTTTTTGTTTAGCAGCTGAGCACATTAAGTGTTTGCACCACACAGGGACTCCTTTATTCTTTTACCAGAAGATAAATACCAATACTTTTATTGACATCCCCCCAAAATGCCTGGTCCGTTTGAGTGAATTTGCTCAACTTGCCTCAATACAGGAGAGACTATGTCTCATTCTACTCTGTGAAAATTTGTTCTTTGTAGACCATAGTGGTCGATGACTACAAAGTTGAGGGACTCTCGGGCAGTGATAAGCTTGCTTCTAAGAATAAATCCTCCAAAAATTGTTAGGCTCTCTTTTCTAAAACTATTTTGATTTGGCAGGTGTAGAATTTTGTAACAGTAATTAGCCATTACGTATATTTTAAACAGGATGATTGCTGAGTGGGCAGTTTGGGGATGTGGGAGCTGTTAGGTTCAACATAGATCACATTTCTCCCTTGGAGTTGGAAAGTTACAGTCAGTGACAACGTTTTGCTGCCACTGAAGAATCCAGACCACGTTGCTGGCCCAGTAATCCATTGCTCAACTTCATTAGCCACAGGAAGACATTAAGTGAATGTAAGGACCAGAACAGCCTGGAAACCATGTGCCGAGCAGCCCTTAAGTTCTGGGCTCCAGTCTATTTTATGCCACCTCCACTATGCATTCAGCGCCACTTCCTGAACTCATTAGAACTGTGTGCCCAAAGGTGCCCCTCAACTTTCAGAAGCAAATAGAGAATGATATAATTTGCTCTGAGAACACCTTTCTGTCTTATCCAGAGCATGTCTTATCTATTATGATTAGCCATTGAGCATCCTATTTTCCTTAAATTTTCATGAGCTTCTACCCCTGCTTACTAGGATCATGTCAAAGCGACTTGTCCTGAATGCTGTTTTCGCCGAACTATACAGCTTGTCTTTCCACCTTAAAAGTTGCTGGGTAGCTCCAACATGCTTAAAATGGTTAACAGTTGGGGACTGTTGCAAACCCTCTTTTTAGAATGCTTGTGTCTTGGTTAAGGCTTCCCAAGAAGCAGATCCTGAGATAAGGATTCGAGTGCAAGTAGCTGATTTGGGAGGTGATCCCTAGAAAATTCCCAGTAGGGGAACGGGTAAGTGAGTAAAACCAGGGGAGGAAACCAATACGGAGTGTTTTATCAAGTACATAATCACAGTGGGCAACAGGAGCTTAATCTTGCTGGGGACCTCTGGGATCCAGTGCAGACTATGCCCTTTAGAGCTAGCTCTCCCGAAGGGAGAGGGAGCTGGAGTATTGATCCGCCAGCTCCTGTTAGACATTGGCGAAGAGTCCCAAGTGCTGGCAGATAGCAGTCAAGTTGGTGTGTGAAGAAATGGGCAGGGCTCCAGCAGCTTCAGCTAGTTTGGATCACCCGGACTATGAGCTTCATGAGGGCAAGGACCACGACTGTCTTGCTGATGGCAGTATCCTCAGTTACCAGCATAGTGTCAGGCACACAGTCAACGTCAATATTTATTGAATGCACCAGCAAACTAAAAATCTTCACTCCCTGCCTCTTGTCTAGCCTTGTTGCTCGTAACAATTTATTCATCCCTTGCTTATGGACATTTTTATCTCCCGGTTTTGTCAGGCTCCTCTCTCCCCACAGGTGTGCTTACCTGGGGGCAGGGGTTTTTCTCCTCTTCACCGCTATGTCTCTGGTCTGGGTATGGAGCGCAGTCTTCATTATTATCATAGCTCAAGCTTTTAAACCCAATAAAAGACATGTGGCCTGACACTTTTGCATGCTTTCTTAAGGATAAGGTGGGACAGAGTGAATGAACTTTGAATTGTCCCAGAAATCCCAGGGCATAGGGGCACTGTGTTCAGACCAGGGAGGCACCAGGGAAGAAAGGATTGAAGATTTGGAATCAGAGGGGCTCGCATTTAAAAAACAGTTTCACTACTTATGAGGACTACGGCATTGGGCAAGTTATTCAACTTCTCTGAGCCTCAGCTTCCTCATCCCTGAAATGGGATACTTACGTCACCGATTTCATAGGGTCACTATGGGTTGGAATCGACTCAATGGCAATAAGTATTAAGAAGATTATATGAGAAGATGTGAAATACTTCGCAAACACCCGGCACAGAGAAAGCACACTCGGATTTTTAGCTTTTGCATTATTTTATAAGTATTTGTTTGATTGACTATTATCTACGCAGTGCTTTCAGACATGTCCGAGGTCCAATCTCATGTGTACCCAGGGATAAAACCTATGTGCTCTATACTTGCAAGGGGACCAGTTTATAAAAGCCTTCCAGGGCAGCTCTGATCCTCATGTACAAAGTACAGAAGGCAACAGAGAGCACATTAAACCCACTGGTGGCAGAGAGGCCCTCCACAGGCTTATCCACTGTTTCTCTCATGTTACTCTGCCCCCGCTCCATGCCAGGTACTAGGATGAGTGCTGGGGACACAAAGCACTTGCTCTGCTCTTCAGGCCCCTAAATGCCTAGGGAAAGGCAGGCAGTAACAATGACAATAATCGTAGCTAACGTTTATGAAGCATGTACTTTGTTCTAAGCACTTTAAAAGAATGAGCCCATTAACCCTTAAAAGAGTTCTGTGAGGTATTTTTGTTGTCCCCATTTTAAAGGTGAGGAAACTGAGGCATAGGGAGGTTAGGTAACTTGCCCAAAATCTCTAGTTATCATGTTGCTTTTCCCTGTTCATGCTCTGCGAACTTGGACCCCCTAAAAAAGAGGTTCTCAAACTTTAAATGCATATTATGGAGTCCCTGGGTGGTGCAAATGGTTAATGAACTTGGCTGCCGACCAAAAAGCCGGTTCCAGTCCACCCAGAGGTGCCTCGGAAGAAAGGTCTGGAAATCTACTTCCAAAAAATCAGCCACTGAAAACCCCACGGAGCACCATTCCACTCTCTGCACATGGGGTCATCGTGGCTCAGAATTGACTGGGGGCACCTGGTTTTTTTTTGTTTGTTTTGTTTATCTCCTGGAGAGTTAACACAGATTCCTGGATCCCACCTCTCAAGGTCCTGATTCAGGGGGTGTGGGGTGGAGTCAGCTTTTCAATGATGCCGATGCCGTAGGTCCATAGCCCACACTTTGAGTTGCTATGTTGATATGTCCTCAAAGCGGGTGATTTTGCCCCCCTGGGGACAGTTGGCAATGTCTAAAAACATGTTTGGAGTCCTGGTAGCACAATGATTAAGAGGTTGGCTGCTAACCAAAAGGTCAGCAGTTAGAATCAACCAGCTGCTCCTTGGAAACCCTATGGGGCACTTCTGTTTTGTCTATGAATCAGAATTGACTCAATGGCAACAGGGTTAGTTTTGGTTTAAAGACATATTTGGTTGTCACAACTCAGGCATTGCTGCTGGCATCTAGTGGGCAGAGGCCAGGGATGATGCTAAACATCCTACAATGCACAGGACAGCCCCCACGACAAATAATTATCTGGTTTCAAGTGTCAGTAGTGGAAAACCTTTGATGTAGAGCACAACCTCACAAGCTTTAATGTGTGTAAGAATCATCTGGGATCTTGTTTAAAACGTAGATTCTAATTCAGCGGGTCCTGGCAGGGGGTGGTGCCTGAGAGCTTGTCTAACAAGCCTCCAGGCAGTGCTGATGCTGCCAGTCCAGGGACCACACTTTGAGTAGCCATGGCTAGAGTATCATGTCACAGGTTGTTGTTGTTAGCTGTCATCTCTGACTCAGGGCAACCCCACGCACAACAAAGCAAAATGCTGCCCTGCCCTGTGCTATCCCCAGGATCGGCTACAGATTTGACTGTTGTGATCCATAGGGTTTGCACTGGCTGATTTTCAGAAGTAATCACCAGGCCTTTCCTCCTAGTTCATCTTAGTCTGGAAGCTCCACTGAAACCTGTTCAGCATCACGGCAACACACAAGCCTACAGCTGAGGCGCACTGGTCAGGAATCGAACCCCAGTCTCCTGCTTGGGAGACGAGAATTCTACCACGGAAGCGCCACTGCCTCCAGGCAAAGATCTTGAATATAGCCTAGGGCACCATGAACTCTCTGGAATCAAAACCTGAACAAATCATCCTGAACTAATTCAGAACACAGGGAACTCTGTGAGCTTAAATATTCTCCTTCAACACACCCTGTCCTAAGTTTTATCCTTCTGAAGCACTCTGAGGCAGAGGAGGCTCAGAAGAAGGAAATCTCCCATTCCTCTCCTGAGACAGGGCCCGTTTAAAATGAGGAAGGACAGAGCTTAGTCAGAACTGCCTCACTTCAGTCCAGAAACATTGAGTCGAGTCTATTGTTGCCTGAATCGTGGCTCCTCTCCAAGAGCTGTGTGTCGATGCTGGGGTTGGCATCTGCCTGACTTCCAGGTCTGCAAACGCGAGATGAAAAAGTGGCTGTTTTTAAAATGGTTGCTCTCTTGGGAGAGGGGTATGGGAGAAAATGGGCTCTCGACGTCCAGCCCTCCAGAGATGGCACCCCAGCCTCTGTGATAAATGGCAGCATTAACAAGGTTTGGTTGAGAGGGAACCTACAGATTTATGACTTCCTGTCTCCGCCAGCAGATGTCATTATGGCTGACAGAACAGAAGGCCTTTCAAGAGCAAGCTGGGGTGGAGCTAAGAAAAGGGGAAAAAATAAAATAAAATAAAAGGCAGAAGCCCAAAGGAGTGTTTGCTTTGAGGAGCTACTGTGGGTGCTGTTATTTTAAGGACACAGGGAAGTTTTACAATAAACGGAACATTCTGTAATATCTCTGAGGTCTAGCTTCTCAGATTTAGGCAGAAACTCCCAGAGGAAAGACAAAGTTACTGACTTTGTTCAAATAAAAAAACCTATAGGGTTTGTTCCTGGCCCTTTTGTATCCTTAAACATTCACCAGGAGAGAGTGACCTCTTTGCACTGAATAAACATATATTTGCCCTGGCAAATCATTTTAATGGGTGTTTAAATATATTTACTTTATAAATGCAGCAGCTCTTCCTGAAATTCCTTTGATAGACTTATAATTTTACCCATTTTGTTATTGTTTTATAGAACATCATTGGTATTTAATGTGCCAGAATTTTTTTTTTTTGTGGTATGCAAAATGGTATCAATTTGGCATTCACCATGGGCCAAAAACCCATATAAATAAGTTAGACTGCTAACACATACTTACGGTAATTACAGGTCACGGTTCCGCTTTTCCTCTTTCTAATCTTCTCCTGAAGATTTACCTTCTGTAGGTAAAGGAGGCATTCTCCCTCCCCTCCCCCAACCAGATGACTGTTTTATCTAATGGACACTTGAATGGCTTCCTCTGGGCTCCAGTAATCAGTGTCCTAAACCACCACCCAGATGTAACAGCTGGGCTTTCTTTAGTCCTGCCATTGACAAGTCATCTCCCCTTATGGCTGCGCAATAAAAGTGACTCAGCAAAAATGAAGGATCATGGAAGGCTTCCACAGAAATGGGGCCCTCTTTACCCCTGAACTCTTTAAAAAGTGTAATACTTTCGAGCAAATCTTGATTGAGAGCCTTCTTCTGAAAGTAACCAATATCCATGATGTTGATACGTACATACGTTTCACTGGATATCTGATTTCGTAGCAGAGATTCTCAAAGTCTATAATACTGTGGGTGGTGTAAATGGCTAAGCACCAGGATACTAACCGAAAGGTCAGAGATTTGAATCCACCCAGAGGCGTCAGAAGAAAAGCTTGGCAATCTACTTCTGAAAAATCAGCCATTGAAAACCCTCTGGAGCACAGCTCTGCCCTGTAACACATGGGGTCACCGTGAGTTGGCATCAATTCTATGGCAGCCAGTTTTTTGGATTTTTTGGTAGGTATAAAACTCTCTCCAGACCCACAGCCACTTTTTCAAACCACTTTGCGGTGGCAGCATGGTGATGTGCTTACTAACCTAGACTTTGGAGACAGGCTTCTTGGATTCTGCCCCTGGCTTTTCCACTCCCTTTGTTCCACCTGCATTATCCTGGGCAAGCTCCTTCAGCTCTCCGAGCCTGTTTTCTCACCTGTAAAAGTGGACAATAATAGCATCATTCTCTTAGCTTTTTTTTTTTTTAAATGAGGATCGAATGCAATGTTTATGAAGTGATTAGCCAAGTGCCTGGCATAGGCTAGGAGCTCAATAAATTAGCTTTTGTTATAACGATTACTGTTACGATATCTTCCTTCTTTACTGTTTCACAGGTAGGCATGCCAAGCATACGCTGATTCATCGCCACCCAAAAAAGAAATGCAATGGTAACGATAACATTAATTGTAGTGGGCATGTATTGACTGTTACTAAGTGCCAGACGCTGTGCCAAATGCTTCACCTGCAAAGACCTATTGAATTTAACCCTTACAACAACCTTCTGAGGGGAGGCGTTACTATCCCTTCCATTTTACAGATGTTGCTATCAAGTCAATTCCAGATGTTGCCATCAAGTCAATTCCGACTCATAGCGACCCTGTAGGAGAGAGCAGAACTGCCCCGTAGGGTTTCCGAGGCTGTAATTTTTACGGAAGCCGACTGCCACATCTTTCTCCCATGGAGGGATTTGAACTGCTGACCTTTCCATTAGCAGTTAAGCACTTAATCGCCGTGCCACCAGTGTTCCTTTACTTTAAGCCAGTGGTTCTCACACTTGAGCATTTGTAAGGCTCGTCTGGGTGAAGGGCTTGTTAAAATACAGATTGTTGGACCCCAACCCCAGGCTTTCTGATTCAGTAGGTCTGGGTAGGGACCTGAGAACTGTCATTTCAGCAAGTCCCCAGGTGATGCTGATGCCGCTGATGCCTGGACCACACTTTGAGAACCACTGGCTTAAGTAACTTGTTCAAGGGCACACAACGCACAAGTGGCAGAGTGACCTTTCAAACCCAGTTTGTCTGAATCAATTTTTTTGCAATGACACTTCAAGTTTCCTAATGTCAAACATTTGAATTAATGCTTTGTTGTTGAATTCATGGACACAATGGTTTGGAAAGCTTCTTGTCTGCACTAAGTACTCTGATCTATGATATTCATCATAGAACAAAAAAGGTTGTGATTCTCTAGGAGGGGCGGGTTTCAGAGACATTTTCCAATGAAGCACCAAGTCCTTATCTCACCCCCACTTGGCTGTCCTTGAGATCCTCAGCAGTCCTAGTGATGTGTGAGAGAATGCAAAGGCTGTGACCAGGCCCCAGCTGCAGAATTCATTAGAAGTTTCAGGAGTAAGCCCAGCTAAGCAAGCCACACCTGGTTACCCTCTGTGCCTCCTCTGTCCCCAAACTGGAAACACCCTCAAATCCCAGCCCACCTCGACGTTCAAGAGCCCTGTAGATGCTTCCATCGAATGTCTAAGATCAGACTCCTCCAGTACCCTGACCAGCTTCCTACAGCCACACTCGATCTGGGGGACCACTGGTACAAGATACTGTCTAGAATAAGAACAAGGATGTGCTCTGGCCCATGCTGGAGGGTTTGGGAATGTAGGGCAGGGAGCTACTTAAAAGCCTGGTGAGAGAAGTGAATGAAGACCGAGGATACAGGATAGAGCCCAAAGTCCCTTAGTGGGTGTCTTAGTCACCTAGTGCTGCTGTAACAGAATTACCACAGGTGAATGGCTTTAACAAAGATAAATTTATTCTCTCACTGTCTAGTAGGCTAAAAGTTCAAATCCAGGCTGCCAGCTCCAGGGGAAGGCTTTCTCTCTCTGTCAGCTCTGGAGGAAGGTCCTTGTCATCAATCTTGCCCTGGTTGAGGAGCTTCTCTGTGTAACAACCCTGGGTCCAAGGGACATGCTCTCCTCCTGGTGCTGCTTTCTTGGTAGTATGAGGTCCCCAACTCTCTGCTTGCTTTCCTTTTCTTTTATCTCTTGCAAGATAGAAGGTGGTATAGGCCACACCCCAGGGAAACTCCCTTTAGGTTGGATCAGAGATGGACCTTAGTAAGGGTGTTACAATCCCACCCTAATCCTCATTAACATAAAATTACAGTCACAAATGGAAGACGATGACAGAATACTGGGAATCATGGCCTAACCAAGTTGACACAAATTTCTGAGGGACACAAAATTCAATCCAGGACAGTGAGTAAAGTAACCCTAGCAAGGGTCATGGATATCCCCCTCATTCTGTTGCAAATGAAAAAAAAAAAATGAGATTTAAATACAGTCAAAATGTACTTTAAGAAATGCAAACACTCAAGGGCTTGAAGAAAATAGATAAATGGATGGAAAAGTTGATAGACTTAGAAATCAGAGGAGTCTCATTAGAAGGCACTCGATATACTATTTTAGAGAATAAGAATTTCTACCAGTTTTTGTTTAGGGGGGCCTGGTGGCATAGTGGTTAAGAGCTCGGCTGCTAACTAGAAGGTCAGCAGTTCAAATCCATACCAGCTGCTCCTTGGACACCCTATGGGACAGTTCTATGGTGTCCTATAGGGCCCCTATGAGTAGGAATCGACTCAACGGCAATGGGTTTGTTTTTTTGTTTAGGGGGTACTAGCGGCTTTTTAAGGTTTTAGATCACAGTCACAAAATACACTGTGATTTTTAGTTCAGAGCATATTATGAACCTTGTTAATTCATTTTCACATAACCCGCCCCCCCCAAAAAATAAAAGCAGGTGGAGAATAAATGATCTAATGTTCACATTTGGATAGTGACGGGATTAAGAACACGAACAATGATCATCACCATCTTACACATATGTATAATATTCATATCCTCGTTGTAGGATCTGGGAAAAATTTTTTTAACTGATTCTTCACCCCACCCCACCCTCAACAAATATCATGATACAGTAGGGTTTTATTTTATATTCTAGAAGTTAATTTAGCTTTGTGAAATGAGTAGAAAATATGGGCTTTGGAGGCAGACCTGAGTTAGAACCTCAATGTTGACCCTGGGCAACTGTTTTTATGTTTC
The DNA here is from genome assembly GCF_030014295.1 of Loxodonta africana. Classification (NCBI taxonomy): domain Eukaryota; kingdom Metazoa; phylum Chordata; class Mammalia; order Proboscidea; family Elephantidae; genus Loxodonta; species Loxodonta africana. The sequence continues at coordinate 51,993,337 of NC_087365.1, read as the reverse complement.
TAAGCCCTGGTCTCCGCCTAAGGGGCCCTGGTGATGCAATGGCTTAGTGTTTAGTGGCTAACTGAAAGGTCAGCGGTTCCAACCTACCAACAACTCCCCAGGAGAAAGACCTGGTGATCTGCTCCCATAAAGGTTATAGCAAGAAAACCTTATGGGCCAATTATACTCTATCAGACGGGGCTGCTATGAGTCAGAATTGACTCGACGGCACCCAACAAGTGTCTCCTTGTCTATAAAAGGTAGGTAATGTAGTCCCTACCCCTGCATCACTATCATATATTAAATACATGTACATTAAATGGCACAATTAATGTGAGAAAGCCTTTGGACAGTGCTTGGCACATAGTAAGTGCTCTAAAAGCTAAGCAACACTCTTGTTCTGTTATTACACTTCCAATAATCTGTGTGTATTTATTCAATGCTTACAGTATCCTAACTCTTCAGGGAATATAAAAATTGGAAGAAGTGGTCCTTGTCATTTGAAGAGTAGTGGGAAGTCAGTTAGGTGGGTCAAACAGAGTTGATAAAATGGGATGAAATAGCAAACGAGGAGGTGTTGACGGCTAAAGAAGATGAGCCAGGGATAGGTTCAAGAAGGAGAGCCCACCATTCAAGATGATTTGGGGTAACCCTGAGAGGGAGGGTCTGGACAAGGTCAGCAGGGCCAAGATCACTCGAGTCTCCTGGCCGCTGGCCCTTCTCCTCCGGAGCAAACATATCATATCTCCCAGATTCCCTTGCACAGAAGTGTGGCCATGGGCTGAGGTCTGGCAAATGGAATGTGAGCAGAAGTGATGTATGCCACTTCTAGGCCTGCTCCCTTAAAAACAAAAACCAAACTCCTGGGCCATCATGCACACACCCTTTGCTCAAGGCCTGGCTCAATGGACATGATTTAGATGGAATGGAGCGCTCTCATATCCTACTGCAGGGTCAGTAAACTTTGACCTGTGTGCCAAATCTGATCTGTGATGCTGGTGTTAGTGAATAAAGTGTTATCTAACACAGCCCCGCCAATTTGCCTATGGCTATTTTCTTGCTTACAATGGCAAAGTTAAGTAGTAACAGCAATCACAAGGCCTGCAAAGCCTAAAATATGTTTTATCTTGCCTTTTACAGAACAATTTTTCCTGCCCCAGTCTTTGAGGCTTGTGGGGCCATGAGCTGGAAGGTGCCTGGGTCCCTGGATAACTGCATGGACTGTGTTGTGGTCAAGAAATTAACACTTATCATGCTAAGCCACCAAGGCCAGGGGTTGTTTGTTGCAACAGTTAGCCTCACTGGGCAAACAGTTAATGCACTTGCATGCTAACCAAAAGGTTGGAGGTTTGAGTCCGCCCAGCGGCCCTGGTGGTGTAGTAGTTAAGAACTTGGCTGCTAACCAAGAGGCCCGCCTTTCAAATCCACCAGCTGCTCCTTGGAAACTCTACGGGGGCAGTTCCACTCTGTCCTACAGGGTTGCTGTAAGTTGGAATCGACTTGATGGCAGTGGGGTTTAGAGGCGCCCTGGAAAAGGCCTGGGAATCTACTTCTGAAAATCCTATGAAGCACAGTTCTACTCTGACACACATGGGGTTACTGTGAGTTGGAATCAACTCTACAACTACTGCTTTCTTTACCTAATAGAAGTAGTTACATAGGAACTGGGAAGCAATGAGCATTTGAGAGAAACGGGTTTTCTGTTATTGAAATATCAAGAGGCCTTTGAGATTAAAATATCCAGTTTCAGGCACTGTTATACCCAGGTGCTCAGCAGTGATATTAGGAACCCCTCTCTCTTGGCGTGTCTCCAACTTTTCTTGGCTCTTCCCATTGGCCACCATCACCCTCAGGCTTCAGGTTCTTTTTCCTAGTAGCACCAGCCAAAGCTTTGCACTCATTCTGATTGAATTGCCTTGGGTCTTGTGCCCATCTCTGAACCAATCACTGATATTGGGGAGGTGGAATACAGTTGGTTGCTGGTGCTACAGCAGCAGCTTTCCTGTAGGACTGGGGTGACCACCTGCCTCACTTAAATCACATTGTCTGCAAGAGTCAGTTCTTACAAAGAAAAATTAAGGAGTTGTTACAAGAGGTGGGAAATGGGCACTGGACAGGCAGAAACCACAGAAAAAAATCCCTGTAAGATCTAACTTTATATTTCCTGGTCTACAATTTCCTCATCTACAAAATGAAAAGGTTGACATAAAGTGATAGCCCCAAGATTTGTACCACCAAGCACCCATCTATCCTCTTTGTTTCCCACTGTAGTGACCAAATAAAATGAAAATTTAAAGATTTTGCCTATAATTCATCCATTCTTGCACCCATCTGGTCAACATTCATCACACTTCTATTCAACACTTTCTAGCTGCCAGCCTTGTTCTAGCACTGGACTCATAAACATGAAAACGCCTTGGCAAACTTGCTGCTTACACAAAGGCTAATATGTCCCACTCTCCTCTGACCCGTTCATTTTCTAACTAAAACACCGATATTGTGGGGGGACAGGACGTATACAGCCTCATTGGAAACAGGCTACTATTCCAGGCTCAGGGGGTGAATCATGCTTGTTCTAAACTATTCATGAAAATCCAATTCTCCTTTTCCACATGGGTCTAGTGGAAGGTACACGATGCATTCTGGGCAATGAAATACAAGGGAGAGTCTGCTGGTGGTTTTCCTTCTGCATTCAAAGCCAGAGCCTCAGTAGAAGAAAACATTTTGCTCTTTCCCCTTCAACTCTGCTGGGGATACAAGTCTGAGGATGTCTGGGACAGGAGCAACAAATTTGCAATCACAAAGTGGCATATACAAGGATAAAGAGCCAAGAAACTGATCATGATGCAGCAGGAAGGATAGTCCAAGCCTGAGGCCATCGTGGTTTGCCCAGCCCTTGGGCCTCTGTGTCCAGCCTAGGCTCCTAAGTGTCCAGGCCTTTGTTAGGTGAGGCAATTAGATATCTTCTTTGTTTAGGCTGCTGTTAATCTGTTACTTGCCATCAAAAGCATTGCTAATTGATACAGCAGCTCCAACAGAGGTTCTCAGGCAGCCAGTGGTGTATCTAGGGTATTGCACCAGCCCTGAGCCTGTGGCGCCATTGAGCAGTTTCTATTAACCCAGTATGGCCCAAAGTCATTCCTCAAGCACAATAATGTGTTAATTAAAAGATTAATGAGCTTGACTTGTATTTTTGAGCTGATATTACTGTAAAGTTAGCTAAAAAAGGGGTGTCAGATGTTTGGACAGGGGCACAATTTTGCTGCTTGCTATAGGCGCCATTTTCTGTAGATACGCCGCTGGCCATACAGAGTTAATAGAAACTGGTCAGTGGTACCCTGTGCCCAGGGCTGGTGCAGTACCTGCCATACCTTAGTTATGCCTCTGCAGGCAGCTTATATCCTGAAGATGTTCAGTGAATAGACAATTAATTACAATTGTCAAAAGTGTTCTGAAAAGGAAGTGCAGGAGCTTTTACTGGGGAGAACTAATCATGTCAAATCGTTACGTTTAACAAGTAATAAATTTTTTTAAACCATTTTAGAGAACTAGAAATTAGTTGGAAATTTTTTTCTTAAGAATTATATAGTAAACATTTTGCTTTTGCCATGTGTACTCTGTCACAACTACTCAACTCTGCTGTTATACATAGCGCAAACAAAGCCCTAGACAATAAGTGAATGAATGGGTGTGGCTATGTTGCAATAAAACTTTATTTATAAAAGAAGGCAGCTGGCTGGACCTGGTCCATGAAGACTCCTGAATTAGATATACACATCTGAGAATGCAATAAATCAGGGAATTAGTTGGTAATAACCCATTGTCATGGAGTTGATTCCAACTCATAGTGACCCTATAGGACAGAGTAGAACTGTCCCACAGAGTTTCCAGGGAGCACCTGGTGGATTCCAACTGCTGACGTTTTGTTAACGGTCGTAGGCACCAGTTAAAATCTGGAAAACCTGTAGAAATTCTGTGTCCCAGATTCCCATATGCCAGATCTTTAAGCTCACACATTCTGAGACCCAGCGACTCCTCTATCACAGCTTCCCCTTATCCCACGGGAGTTCTGAGACCCAGCGACTCCTCTATCACAGCTTCCCCTTACCCCACAAGAGTTCTGAGACCCAGCGACTCCTCTATCACAGCTTCCCCTTATCCCACGGGAGTTCTGAGACCCAGCGACTCCTCTATCACAGCTTCCCCTTATCCCACGGGAGTTCTGAGACCCAGCGACTCCTCTATCACAGCTTCCCTTTACCCCACGGGAGTTCTGAGACCCAGCGACTCCTCTATCACAGCTTCCCCTTATCCCACGGGAGTTCTGAGACCCAGCGACTCCTCTATCACAGCTTCCCTTTACCCCACGGGAGTTCTGAGACCCAGCGACTCCTCTATCACAGCTTCCCCTTACCCCACGGGAGTGGACCTGGGGAGGGGGGTCAGCTATACGTGCACCAGCAATCAGCTCAAAGATGGCCGTCGTAGCTAGCAGAAATTCCAGAATCACATAACGTGTGGTGTGTGGTAATCTACAAGGGACGTGATTTGTAATGTGAATATTTAACCTTTTAGTATACCTCCCAAGAAGTTTCTTAGTTTAGAAAAGACACACAAAAAAATACTAAAGAGAAACCAGACCTGCAGAAAAGTTGGAAGATTTTGTCTTACTTTTTTTTTTTTTTTTTGAAACATTGACTTTGTTGCAGCTAGTGTAAGTAGTTCTGGTTCTGGAAAAAAAAAAACTAAACACACACAGACACACACATTCTCTGTACCCTCACTCATACGTCAGAAAAAAAAGTTGAAAAACACTGAAGACTCACCAGATTACAAGATCATGTTGCGAAATTCTGTAAAGACCCACTAACTCAACTGTCTGTTGGGTTCAGGAAGATAACACAAATGGAATGAGTTGGATACAAGGCAATAGGGAATGGTGGAGACTGAGGCTAACTGGACAGCTTAGGCCCTGTCTAAAGGAGCAGTCTCTACATAACCCCAGTCTTGTTTGCTAAAACAAAAGATTCTAGCATGAAAAGATTGCTAGATCTTTAAACAGAAGATTAAATTTTATGTAAAGAATTATCTATTTTATAATTTTTTCGGAACCAAGCAAAACATGCTTGTGGGCTCAATCGTGCCTTAGATTGTAGGTTTGTGACAACTACATGCACACATGTGCACGCGCACACACACAAACCTCCTCTTCCAGACTAGGAACACATTACTTCAGCAAGATGCCGGACCACACTGAAGTCTAGCTGCATCTTAACAGATCAGGTTGCAAACACCGCCTCTCCCAGACAAGATGGACTGTTGTAGAAATGGCAGCCCTTCCCATATCTCACACTATGGATCTATTAGCCTCGTTATTTATGGAGAGGAGGGAAGAGGGTGATAATTTATACACACATTTGTTTTGTAAAAATTACACTCCTACCCTCTGATGGGTTAGAGTCCCCCCAGAATATCACTTCTCTGTGATAGATAATGTGGCTAGAAGGGGAAATGCTGAGTTGTTGAAGGTTTTTACATTCTTACATTGCCACTTATAGCAAACTGTGTCATTCAATGAGTCACACAGTTTCCCCCCTTCTTAAAAGGTCACAAAAAGAAAAATGGATCACAGCAGTTTATACTTATCGAGTAAAGGACACAGAAAGAATTGCAATGGAAACACCACTCCATAAAGAAACACAGTGTTTAATGGGACTTTAATTGAAATGTTACATGTTAAGACATGTATCATGTTTCAGCAGGAAACCAAGCTGATAGAAAGAAGGCTAAGGACAATAGTGGTACTCAAGACATTTTGAAAGTTGGTACTTCTAAGGCACTTTGGTAAGAAAACAACCCACCACATGACTCATATTAAAGAGATGCTGTTGTATTTGGTGTAGAAAATGATTCCAAGATGGTGGCAAATAAAATAAACTTCCCAGCTTAGTGCAATGCTAAAGAAAACTATTGTGTACTACAGGAAGATACTTTCGGGCACTCGAATATTAAACAAAAACCTGGGTTGTTTGGTGTGGTGGATGCTGGTTGCTTTTGCTGCCTGACTTCCATTCTTCTTTCTCCTTCAAATAACACCATTTGGAGTCTGCTTTGGCGGCAATTAATCCTCTTCCATGCTAAGCTACGGCATTTTGTGGTACTGAACCCACCCAGCTCTAGGGGTGGCTCTTGACTGGGGGAAGCCAATAAGTTCTCCGATCTAACCCCTCTGGCTACCATGATTTGAACCTATGATGGACAGAGGTCCAGTCAGGACCAATCGGACCTGTGGGGAAGTCCGCTAGGGCTTCTGGGAAAAAAGAAATTTCTCTCTCTCTCTCAACTCCTTGAGAGCAATAGGAAGATACTTCTGTAGTCTGTGTGATATGAAGATGTCTTAGTTATCTATTGCTGTTATAACAAAAATACCAAACAGAAGATTATTCTCTCACAGTCTGGTAGGCTAGAAGTCCAAATTCAGGGCGTCAGCTCCAGGGGAAGGCTTTCTCTTTCTGTCTGCTCTGGAAGAAGGTCCTTGTTGTCAATCTTCCCCTGGTCTAGGAGCTTCTCAACGCAGGGACCCAGGGATCAAAAGACATGCTCTACTCCTGGCACTACTTTCTTGGCAGCATGAGATCCCTGTGTCTCCATGCTCACTGCTCTCTCTTATATCTCGAAAGAGATTGACTGAAGACACAACCTAATCTTGTAGATTGAGCCCTGCCTCATTAACATCATAAAGGTAGGATTTACAACACACAGGAAAATCATATCAGATGACAAAATGGTGGATAATCACACAATGCTGGGAATCATGGCCTAGCCAAGTTGTCACACATTTTGGGGGATGCAATTCAATCCGTGACAGAGGATTTGAAGATTTGAGCTATAAAAAACATTCTACTACTAAGATGGAAGAGCCTGAAGCTGCCAGTGGGATCTCCTTTGGAGCCTAAAGAAGAAGCTGATGACAGTGCCGAAAACCAGGAGGAAAAAATGGGAAGGAAAAAGCTGGTCCTTAACAACACTAGATCAAGCTATACCTGAAGGCAGTCCTGCCTCTGACCTATTCAGTAATGCAAGTCTTTCTCAAGCCAGTTTGAAGTGGATTTCTTGTCACTTTCAAAAGTTTTCTAACTCATCATTTGGTATGGTCAAATTGATGATGACATGTTAATACCCTTTCAACAGATTATTCTGGGTTATGAGGCCATACTGTGAGTTTCTGCTTCCTGGTTTTGTTTACTGTATTGTTTTCAATTGGAATAAATGCCTTCTTATGTTATTTCTTACCAGGCTACTTGCCCATATTTTACTACAGCACAGTTCAAGTGCCAGTTACTCTGACTCCAGTATGGCAAGAATTATAAAGATCGGCGTTTGAGTTCTGCTGAGGTTGCTCCGTGTAGTGGTTAAGAGTACAAGCGTTAGGTTGGAGACACATGATTTTGAAACCTGGCTCTGTAATTTAGCAGCTATGTGACTTTGGAAAATTCATCCAAATTCTCTAAGACACTTTTTCCAACCTGTGAAAATACCGTTAATAACGGCATCTTGTATCAGACGGCTTGTGTGACGATCAAATGAGATGATGCATATACAGCGCTTACCAGGGTGTCTGACACAGCAAATGCTCAAATAAATGTTGAGGCTGTTGTTGTTGTCATTGTCGTCAAACGTGTCAAGGAACCTGCCGTATAGAAAGAGCCCAGTCAATCTAAGCTGCAGTTATTAGCTCAATAAATATTTGTAAATGAGTAATTAAAAAATGATAAACAAATGGTTGAATGAATCCAAAATAAATTAAAATATGGTCCAATGAAAAATGAATGAGTGAATGGGAGCTGGACTGAGAAGTGAGGCCACAGGTAGAGGGCCTGGCCCAGGGGCTGAGAAGGAAGAAGAAAGAATGGAAGGGCAGTCTGTGCTTTATGGGAATGCCCTTCCCATGATCTGCGCCCCCATCAAGCTGAATGTTCTGCGATGCTGCCCCCTTCCTGCTCTCATTACTGCAGGTCATCTGTCAGCAGCTTTTTGATGGGCAGCTTTACAGACAGCCATAAAGCAGCACTTATGGCCAAAGTCACCACACTTTGTTGAGTCCTGTTCTCAGGGTGTCCATGCCACTTTCTTCTCTTTCTCCAGGCCAGAGTCACAGACAGAATTTAGTACAGATAGCTTACTTCCTCCTATTCATTCCTCATAGTCTCTGGAATAAATTTTGAGAGACTTCAAGACCCAAAAGGCCAGTAAGAATAAGTAGAATAATAGTGGGCATTTACTTCAGGCCAGGTGTGGGCTCACCATCTCGAGTGGGGCATCCCATTCAACCTTCAGAACTCCAGACGGCAGGTACACCCTCAACTCAACTTTGCTGCTGAGGAAAAAGATACCTTGAGGTTGTGTGACTTGGTCTGTGTCATAGAGCTAGGAAATAGCAGAGCCAGGATTTGAACCCAGGAAGTCTGAAGCCTCTGCTCCACAGGACTTTAGATGTCATTGTTCTCTACGTTGTTTGGACTCCTGCAGCACTTAAAGCTACAAATGCAGTCGCAGGTTTCATCAGAATCCTCAGAAATGAACTCAACAGAAGTGATTTTCCTGAAAAAAAAAAAAAAAGTCTTCAAACGTAGACACCTTTGACATCTTTTGAGATAAGTTAAGAGCTCAGATTTATAAGACTTCTTTGGAAGGGTTCTGTTTTTTTTTTTTTTTTTAATGTCCCTCTTATTCTATTGGTGTTTAGTAGCCCTGATTTATAGGTCTGGGCATACCAAATGCCACTTTGAGGGACCATCAGCATTCTTGGTGTTTGGTATCTGAACTACCAATGTTAGCGAGGCTGAATTTAGCTGAAACGCTGTTTTAGATCCGCTTTCATGGCAAGGCAGCAAGGAGCTATGCAGTTTTCAGGGTCTGAGTCCCCAGCTGCACAGAGCAGAGTGTAGAAGGGGCATTTAGAGCTAAGAAACAATAGTGTGATGATGAGCACACCTCAGCTCTCCTAACTGTAGGAGAGGGCAGCGGTCCACAGGGATGGGTCCTAGGTCATCGTGTTTGTACCTTGTGATCTTGGTCATTTCTTAGAATGGACCAGGAAATAACTTCTGGACCAAGTGTGCCAATTGCATTCTGTCTCCCAGGAACTGAGACTGGGAGACAGTGAGTTAGTTTCTGAACGTGGACCTGAATTATGCAACATTTGGGGCAGCCATATTTTCACCAAACAAACTTAGCTACAGAAGAAACTTGTCTTTAGTGACCAAGGTAGAGAGCGTGAAATAGACATGAAAGGAGAGAGAAGGACAGAGGGTGAGAGAGAGCGAGCGAGAGAGCAAGTAAACGGGAGCCCACAAGCACCTCGACGGCTTTCTAGTTCTTGAATCCATTGTCTTAGATTCCCAGTGCTACCATAACAGAAATACCAAGAGCAGGTGATTTAAAGAACAGAAATTTATCTTCTCACAGTTCTGGAGGCTAAAAGTTCAAACCAGGGTCTCAGGCCATGTAAATTCCTTACTGATAGGTAGCTCCAGGCATTCCTTGGTTCTTTGGCTTGTAGACGATCTGCCCATGGTGCCTGTCTTTCCCTGTGTGTGTGTATCTCTATGTCTAATCTGCTCCTTTACAACTGAGAAGTGATTAGATTTAGGACCCATTCTACTTGGATATGATCTAATTATATAACAAAAACTTTATTTCCAAACAGGATTACATCCACAGGTATAGGGGTTAGGATTCCAACACACATTTTGGGGACTACAATTTAATTGATAATATCCAGTGTCTTCCTGAAGGCTCTTGCATCCCAGCCTTTTGCATTCTCTAAGTTGTCTTCTGCCCTTATAATAAGTACCTAAACATTTTGCTTCAGCTAAATAAGATGGTTTCTGTTGCTTGTATCCAAAAAGCACAGAATAATAAAATAGCCAAGGATTTTTACTGTTCAGAGATTTAAATCCTCTTTGAGTCAAGGAAGTTTACAATTAATGCATAAATAATTTTATTGGTCAGAAAGATTTTTGATGAGCTTTCTTATCAAGGTCAAGAAGTGGGCAGGCAGAGCTATTGATTTAATATTTTTAGCAACAAGTAACAATAAAATGTCTGAATTGTTTCTTCTAAGGCTGCTAATTTCCTTATAAGACTCTTGGGTGGCTCAAAAGGGAAGTACTAATTGTTAATTTTAGGAAGAATAGTGGTAGTGATCATTTAGGTTAGAGATGGAGGAAGATAGTTAGGGATAACCAGAAAAACCAGCTGTAATTCAAGAAAACAAATGGCCATTTTGATAGGAGTCAAACAAACTTCCAGAAAATGCCTCACCTTGTACTGGATATAATAACCCTGCTTCTGGATAGAATCCATCCCCAAAACTGAGAGGGAAAGACAACAAATGAGTGGGAGAAGGAGAAGTTCTCTGATTGCCATAGAGGGAAACCAAACTCAAAAAACTTAGTAAAAGAGTAGGAGAGGGTTTTATGGCTGGGATATGAGACGCACATGGCTAGACCAAACTTTGGGCCTGGGTGGATCCAGCAGCTGAACAAGCCACCAGAATACTGTCTCTTTGACCTCGTGGCTCTCTGTTTTGTCTGTTGGCTTCATTCTCAAGCAAGTCCTTCACATGTATGGTTGCTAGATTTAGCAAATAAAAGTCAAGGACATCGAAACAAACCTGAAGTTCAAACACACAGTGAATGAGTCTTCAGCATAAACATGTCCCATAAAATGTTCAGGCTGTAATTATTAGTAAAAAATTATTTATCATTTACCTGAAATTCAAATGTAATGGGTATCCTCTATTTTATCTGGTGACCCTATTCATTTGAGGTAGTGAAGGTAGCTGCCAGTACTTGGGGGCTTATAGTCCCATAATGTAGTAGCCCAAGTAGAACAAGGGCTTATTTTCAAAAATTCCAGTATATATCTCAGGGCTGTCTCCCATTGGACCAACTTAGGTGGTGTGCCCATCCTTGAACCAATCACCGTGGTCTAGGGAATGGAATAATCTGATGGGTCAGCCCTGTCCTAGAGTATGGCTATGAAGAAGAGGTGGCAGAAAATATCTGTCAATAAAAAAAAAGAATTACGTAGACTTCTGCTGTGGATTGAATTGTGTCCCCCAAAATATGTGTTGGAATTCTAACCCTGTGGATATAATCCCATTTGAGAATAACGTTTTCTTCGAAATGTTAATGAGACCATATCAATGTAGGGTGTGTATTAAACCTAATCACTTTTGAGATATAAAAGAGCAGATTAGGCACAGAAGCAAGCACGCACAAATGGAGGAAAGATAGATGCCACGTGGAGGTCACCAAAGAACTGAGGAACACTGAGGCCAGAAAGGTGAGACAAAGATTTTTCTCCAGTGTGGACAGAGAGAGGCTTCCTCTAGAGCAGTGCCCTGGATTCAAATCTGTAGCCTCTTAAACTGTGAGAAAATAATTTTCCATTCATTAAGGTCACCCATTTGTTACAGCAGCTCTGAGAAACTAAGACAAATTAAAAAAAAAAACAATTAGAACAGAATACAGAAATAATCTTATTTCAAGCTCCTCACTTAGAAAATGCAAAATGAAGCCCAAAGAGCTCCTCTAATCTTGATGCAGCACAATCATGGACAATTCTGAGCTTGAACACCCATTTCCCAAGCCCTCACCATCCAGGGCTCTTTCTATGAATCCATGTGGCCATCATCATGCTGATTCTGAAGTCTGATATCCACGGAATGAACCAATTAACACTTATAAGGGCTCCCCCCCAACCCTTCTCTATATACAAAATGAACAGGTAAAAAGAAAAGCCTTGTCAAAACAAATCTCTATTTGGTTTTCTCCATCTATGGGACGATTTCTGTAATGTGTCAGTCACTCTGTTGCAAAGTAGCCCCTCCAATACACAATATAGTTTTCCAGATGACACCAGCCTGTCAGTCACTCACAAAATCAAAGCCACACTTCATGTCAACCAAAGACCAGTTTGTCAATCATTTTGCCTCCACACATCCAGCAGCACCATGTGACAGCTACAACTTTCTACCCTCAAGTAGAGTGGATTTAGTTAAATTTGTTTGTCTCCCCTAATTGAGCTCCTTTTAGGATTGGTAGCTTAGCAACTAATAAATTATCTTCCATGACAACTGGACTAAATTTCGTAGCTTTCTTGACCATTGTCACTTGTTAGAAAATTGTTTCCCCTCAAGTGGCTAAACAACAGATGTAACACTTATTCAATCCCGAATTGTTCTACTGTTCTAGTAATAAGCACTTTCTTACTGTTTAAAAGTAAACACAGGCTGTGTTGCCAAATAGACATTATCTTAAATAATTATAAAATGTCTTGAAATTTTGTCTGAAATCCTCAAATTCCCCACTATCGGTAGAACTAAATGTTGAAAAAGAAACCTACAGGATAAATGACCAGCATTTATTAAGTCGTGAGTTATTCCCAAGTAGGTAACATGCTCAAGTCACTATGAGGTTATGTACAGAATACAGCGCGTGGTCTCAGCCTGGAGGAACTTAGCTGGGGAAAGAGTTGCTATTGAGTCAGTTCTGACTCATAGCAACCCCACAGGACAGAGTAGAACTGCCCCATCGGGTTTCCAAGGAGCAACTTGTGGATTTGAACTGCCGACTGGTTAGCAGCCAAGCGCTTAACCAGTGTGCCAACAGGACTTTGCTGTGCCACTCTAACACACTTCAAATAAATCCTTTTTTTTTTTTTTTTTAATATAAGACATTCGGAATTGGTTTCTGTTTTATTGTAACCAGTATCTCTGGCATTTTTAGTTGACTCAGGAATGAGATAAGATGTGTTCTCAGCTTACCCTGGGCTGCACTAATTTGGGAAGGCTCCACAGAGAAGGACTTTGATTGTTCTTTGCATAGGTAGGGATGAAGGAGGTAGGCTCCCAGACTGAACCACTGAGATAGAGAAGGAGAAAAAGTCTAATATGTGGAAAGAAATTGAAGCTTGATAAAGGAACGACCTTATTTGTTTTCCTCATTTTATCCTTAAGATGTAGTAGAGTGATTGACAAATAATAGGCATTGATTGAAAACGTATAGATGAATGGATAAATGAATGAATGGCAATCAAAGGAAAGAATCCCTAGATGAATGTGGCTGAACTGGAGACGCCTTCCAGCGAGGGGGTAAGAAACGAGACTATAACATTTGCTTGAGGATTATGGTAAAGAACCTAGACATTAACACCAGCTCTTTCTACCATTTATACTGATTTTCAGAATATCATTCCATACCTTATGCACCATTGTGGATAAAATGTTAAATCTTAAAACCCCAGAGTTCTGCACAAACACGGGCCACATCTTATACGTCAAGCAATCATCTTTCTCTCGGTCTAGCCCAGTGAGAGATAGCCCCAATTTTTAAGTTTCTTTATAATAAAAAGAGCTGGATATAAAGCTCCATTGGACTACCTTGGAAGTGGCAATTGAGCAGAGAGAGAAACTGCTGAGAGAGACATAGATGCTGATGCTACATGGCTAGCAAACAGAGAGAGCAACCATTCCTGTGTAATAAGGAACTGGTGGTAGGCATTTTGCAGAGTGCACCATGGGACACACACCTCTTTAGATGTGCAGCTGTTGTGGATGTTGATTTAATAAGTGTTCTTTGAGCAATTGCAATCAGGGAGTTCCCTGATCTTAGTCTATGGTCTTATGACATTTCATTGCAGACTGTTCTGGCATGGGAGCAGGATGAGCGGAAAATATAGAATTTAAGTCAAACAATAGAGACAATTCCATTAGATACCTTTGGATGATGGTTTGACCCATTTTCTTTTAGTGGAGAGGGACTGGTAGTTAATATCAGAACCCACTCTATGTGGTCTGTAGCGCCCCCATCATTTACTGTAGCATTCGCTGTGTATCGGGCTTTGTTCTAAGAACTTCACATGTACCTGATCATTAGGCTTTTGCAACAACCTGCAGAAGTAGGTGTTGAATGAACGGCATTGACCGGAGAAGAAAATCTATTGTTTTGGAGAAGTGTAAGGTATTAGGTCTAATTAGTAAAAATGGAATGTGTGAAGTCACTAAGACCTTACGGAGAGAAAGACAAAACAAGGGAAAACTGTACAATGTTTACATTCCAGAAACTGCACGTGGCTGGAGCCAAGGCCAAAGGGTGATAGAATGGAGCCCAGAGTTCCACTGAGGCTGTGCTACCATGCCCCACTTCCACTGCCCTTGCCACAGGGCTCTTTCCTCATGTTACTGACCTTGTAATGAGAAAAACACACATAAATGAAGAAAATGATCATAAGACACAGAGTCACCCATGGTCTAGCTAGTCCCTCATGGTCTAGCTAGGTGTCTGGGAAAATTTTGTGTAAGAGAGAAAGGAATAGGGTCACAAGGAAAATAATCTTATTTATGAAAACGTGGGTTCTTTGGAACCCATGTGGTTAAGAAAGTTTCTTGGTAAAAGAACTGTTGCTTTTCTTGCTGACTCTTTTTCAAGTCAGTGTTGGTAATAAAATCATGTGGTGTAGCCTCTTTTCCCTGTTGGAATCACTGATCAGAAGCCAGGAGTGGGCAACTGGGAACATTTCACTCTCTTACCGCCTTGGGGTTAGCCAGGGTTTGACGTGATGCTTTCAATGGATTGTTTAGATTTCTCTCCATAGTGAGGATGAATGGAATGTAGGCAGATGCTTATAAAACAAGGAACCAAGGGTGGGTATTATTATTATCCATATTTTGTTGTTGTTGGGTTTCGCTGAGTTGATTTTTGACTTCTAACGACCCCATGTGACAGAGTGGAATTGCCCCATAGGGTTTCTTGGGCTGTAATCTTTATGACAGCAGATCACGAGGTCTTTCAGCCACAGAGCTACTGCATGAGTTCAAACCACCAACATCTTAGTTAGCAGCTGAGGGCTTAACCATTGCACCACCAGGGCTCCTTGGTCTTATTTTACAGATGAGAAAATTAAGGCTCATAAAGGTTAAATAATTCCCAACCAACGATGACCAAAAAAAAAAAAAAAAAAAAGAGTAGCTGCTGAGGCTGCTTATATATAACCAAACACATCATAGGATTTGGTTTCTTGGTTTGCAGGTTTAGGGTCATGGTTTCATGGCACATCCTGGTGGTTAACTAGCCTAATAACATGTTTAGTGCTTCTATTCTACCTCTTAGTTCAGTGCTTAGTGCCTGGGGTCTTAAAAGCTTGTAAGCAGCCATCCAAGGCACAACAATTGGTCTCTATTCGCCTGGAACAACCGAGGAAGGAGAGACAGGAATAGAAGGAGGATATGGAATGCGTGGTTAATTGCCTCCATGAACAATTGCCTCATTAGCTACGAGACCAAAAGAACTGGATGGCGCCCAGCTACCATTACTAAAGATTCTGAACATACTGAACATCAAAGATTCTGTAGCAGAATCCAGAGTCAAAGGGAAAAATACAGAACAGAATTTCAAAGTCTCTGGGAATCCAGACTTTCTGGAGGCATTGAGGCTGGATGAACCCCTGAAATTATTGCCCTGAGACAATCTTTAAGCCTTAAACCAAAAATAACCCCTGAAGTCTTCTTTAAACCAAGCAACAATAGGTTAGCTTAACTAATAAACTAATAACTAATAACTTTGAGCATTGTGTTCTTTTACTAACTGAAAAATATATGTAAATAAAGTTTTATTGAAACACAGCATGTTCATTTGTTTACATATTGTGTACGTCTGCTTTTGTGCTACAATGGCAGAACTGAGTAGTTGCAATAGAAACGTATGGCCCACAAAGCCTAAAATATTTACTATCTGGCCCTTTAAGGAAAAAGTCTGACGATCGTTGTAACTAGACCCTTGCAATAAAAAATCTGATTCCTGTAGTGGGAAATCCATGTAAGTAGTGCCCTGGATATTTTCTCATCTGAATGTGATGCACATCTCAACAGTACTTATTATATTAGGTGGTTCAATGTGAAAAGCTATCAGGGTTTTCGTAAGTGGGTTGCCATTCTTCGCTGTACTATTTTCCCTTGGTAAAATGTCTCTCAGAGGAATTTGTTATTTTGATCTTGTGTGAAGGAAGAAAGGAGAAGAATGGGGAGGGGGGGTTGATGCAGTAGCAAACGGGGACAATTTTCTTTCTCGGACGTGATTCTGGGCATTGGGATTTCAAATAGAAAAGTCTAGTGGGTTTTATGCAGCTTCCCCAGTCTTTGCTTCTTGCATCTGTGGCATAAAGGACTTGTTCTTGTTTGGAGCAACCCATGACTGAATGAAATTCTGCAGAAGTTTGCAAGTGCTAAGGGGGCTTCTGACTCCAAACTGCTTTCCAGGTCAGCACAGATTGAAGTGTCTGAAGGGACACTGGGGTGGAATGGGTGCAGCTGGCATTCCCAGAAGCCAGGTATCCTAGAGCTGCGGGATGTCAGGGAAACACAGTTCTCATTCCCCGGCACATGGACTGTGAATCCAAAGGAGACCTCCGGATGGAGGAAGGGCAAGGCAACGGACTGTAAATATTATTCAAGTAAAGAAAGTACAAAGTCAGAAAGCAATGGAACACTGGGAATGGCTTTCTTTTCTCCTTCTGTGAGACAATGAAGGAGGAGGAAACTGCCATTTGATTGCCACGGGCTAACTATGGGCTCAGGGTGGCCCACTCTGCGGGAATGGCCAGATTAGAAGCCAGTAACAGATGATGCTGCAGCATCAGTGGCTGCTACAAAGGGAGAGCTCTTGCTCATACTGTGTATCTGTCATAGATCCGCTGAAGCTCCGCTCCATGTTGCCTTCACTCTGGGGCCCAGGCTGATGGAGAAGCAGAGAGAAAAAACAACCAGCTCTTAAAAGCTGTTGCCCAAGTGACATTTGTCATTTATACTTATGTTTGGTTAGCCAAAGCAAGTTACATGGTCAAACTCACTGGAGCTAATCATCCTCTCCCAGGTACGTACAAAGAATCCTTCAGAAACACTAATTGATTCATCTCTGTCCTAGACCAAGGCTCAGCAAATGACTCTCGCCGACCACTTGTTATTATAAATAAAGTTTTATTGAAACACAGCATGTCAATTTGTTTACATATTGTCTTTGGCTGCTTTCAGGCTGCAATGGCAGAATTGAGTAGTTGCGGTAGAGACTATACGGCCTACAAAGCTAAAATGTTTACTATCTGGCCCTTTAATGAAAAAGTTTGCTGATCCTTGCAAATCCTGTCTCTCCTGTGTCCCCTTCACAAACCTATGAGGTGATAATTACATAAGCCCTTGTACAGTACAGGAAACTGAGGCTCATAAAAGTTAAATATACATTTCCCAGTCTGACACAGATACCAAGATGGGGACCCAGGATTTGAAATCACATTTCACTTCAATTCTCTCCCCATTATTATTATTTTTTTTTAAACTATACCACTCTGTCTTTCCAGGTAACTCTGAAAGGTGGAATTAAAATGTTTACTTAAATTATTTTAAGAATAAAAACCTTCACTTTACAGAGACTAAACTAACATGGGGTTGGCTCTCTGCATTCCATCTCCTAAACTATTTTCTGCAGCCTTGTTGTTGCTGTTAGCTGCTACTGAGTCATCCCCTGACTCATGGTGACCCCATGCACAATGAAAGAAAATGCTGCCTGGTCCTGTGCTGTCCCCGTGAGTGTTTGCAGATCATACCATTGTGACCTATAGTGTTTTTATCAGCTGACTTTCAGAAGTAGATTGCCAGGCTTTTCTTTCTCATCTTAGTCTGGAAGCTCTGCAGAAACCATGTCAGTATCACAGCAACATGCAAGCCTCTGCTGCCAGATGGGTGGTGGCTGTGCACGAGGTACACTGGCTGGGAATTGAACCAGTGTCTCCCACTTAGAAACTGAGAATTCTGTAAGTGAACCACCAATGCCCCCAGAAGCTTTGATAATATAGGCAAATGGTTACCAAATTTGAAGTTATTCTATGTATACCAGGCAGGGAGCACACATATAAAAGCCTAACCTCACTGACTCTTCACAAAAACCCTCAGAGAAATATTTTGCTACCCCAACTTTATAGGTAATGAAACTGCAGCTCAGAGAGGTTAACCTGCCAAGACCCTCCAACCAATAAGACATCATGATGTGAGCTTTTGTCTGCTTGTCTCTAAAGCTTATTCTCTTCCCTCCACATTGTTGTTGCTGGGTGCCAGCAAACCCATGCGACAGAGTAGAACTGCCCCATTGAGCCTTCTAGGCTGCAAACTTTGAGGGAATAGGTCACCAGGTTTTTCTCCTGCACAGCTGCTGGGTGGGTTTGAACCACCAACCTTTCGGTTAGCAATCGACCACTTAATCATTAAGCCAGCAGGGCTCCTTCTTCCTTCTACATATCCAAGGAAATGCCTGCTGTCCATGGAGCCCCAGTGGCTGCTAATCAAAAGGTCATGGGTTTGAACCTACCAGTTCCTCTGAGGGAGAAAGATGTGGCATTCAGCTTCCATAAGGATATACATCCTTGGAAACCTATGGGAAGTTCTATTCTGTTCTACAGGGTCACTATGAACTGACTCACTGGCAATGGGGTTCTGGGTCTGTGTCTACTGGCTCCCAGTGTGGGCGAGAAGATGGTGAACAGCAGAGACCCTTGGTGCGCACAGTGTTACTTTCCTTGGTTCTGTGGATAACTCTGGTCACAACTGTAACCTCTGATGGGTCCTGCTGTAACACTGTGTACCACAGAAAGCATTAAAAAATATTAAGCAACCCGAACATAATTAGAAAGGTAGATTTCCTGGGAGGGTGGGTGGCAACGCCATGGAAAGCCCTCCCGAGACCATGATAAACAAGCTTGGGTTTAAAAATAACTTTCGATGCACTGTGCTGCTGATCATTTCCATTACTGCAAGTAATAAAACAGAACTGCATATCCAACTAAGTGTACTATATAAAGCATACAATTATATATAAATATATTACGTATATATATATTTTTTAAGGAGCCCTGGTGGTGCAATGGTTAAGCACTTGGCTGACAATGGAAAGGCTGGCCATTTGAGTACACCCAGCAGCCCCATGGGAAGAAGACCTTTTATAAAGATTCCAGTCATGAAAACTCCAAGTGGCGGTTCTACTCTGTCACAGAGGGTCACTATGAGCCAGAATTAACTTGATGGCACCCAACCACAACAATATGTAACCTACTTGAACCTCTAAAAAAACATGGTCCAGATTTGCCTGCCTAGAAATGAAAGTTCACACGTAAATCTCCTTGATACCTTCTGCTCAGGTGGTGGCAGCAGTTTTGAAGATAAACTCTCGCTGAGCTGTAAACTGGGCATCCACAACTCATCTGTCAGTCTGTCATACTGTGGTGGCTTGTGTGTTGCTATGACGCTGGAAACTATGTTACTGATATTTCAAATACCAGCAGGATCACCTGTGGGGGACAGGTTTTAGTGGAGTTTCCAGACAAAGAGACTAGGAAGAAAGACCTGATGATATTTCTAAAAATTAGCCAATGAAATCCCAACAGAATGTTCTCCAATATAGTACTGGAAGATGAGCCCCCTAGGTTGCAAGGTACTACACAGTGGCTGTAACAATGGACTTGAGCAAGCCAACAACTGTGGAGATGAAGCAGGACCAGGCAATGTTCCGTTGTACATGGGATTGCCGTAAGTCGGAGTTGACTTGATAGCAACTAACAGTAACAAAACTGGGCATAACTAAATTTATAACACAGGGTTGTTGAGAAACATAACTCAGACATACTACTGATGATTATAAAGGTAGAGACACCTCCCCTGGGTGTTTCTCCTCCAGCCACCCAGCCCTCCAACACAGAAGTCAGCTGGTTGTCCTGAAAATTCACATAGTTCCTTGATTGTACATAACTCTCCTCCTGGCCTTTACAGGCCATGCATCTGTGACATAAAAGACTTGTTCTTGTTTGGAGCAAACTCATGATGGAATCAAATTCTACAGAACTTTGCAAGCACTAATGGAATTCATGACTTCAAACTGCTTTCCGGATTCAGCACAGGCTGAAGTTTCTGAAGGGTCATGGACACCCATGTCTCCCCAGTTTCTCTCCACCCCTTTCAACTGGATCACCCCTCTCCTCCTTCAGGTATCAGCTTAGTACCTGATTTCTCAATTGTGGCACTGTTGACTTCTTGGCCCAGATATTCTTTGTCGGGGGACTGTCCTGGGCATTGTAGGAAGTTTAGCGACATTCTTGGTCTCTTCTGTCTAGATGCCAGCAATATCCCCTTTCCCCTGCCAAGTCGTGACAACCAAAAATGTCTCTAGACATTGCTAAATGTCCGTTGGTGGTCAAAACTGTTCCAGTTGAGAACTATTGGCTTAGAAGCATTGCTCTTTATTGCGATTTTTGTTTCATTGGCTTCTCTATTAGCTTGTAAGCTCCGGGTTGCCTTGCTCATAGTCTGTCAGAAGTTGGCATAGTACCTAGCATGCAGTTGCTGTTGTTGTGAGCTGCTGCTGAGTTGGCCCCTGACTCACAGTGACCCCGTGAACAACAGGATTGGGCCATTGTGATCCATAGGGTTTTTGTTGGCTGATTTTTCAGAAGTAGGTTGCTAGACCTTTCTTTCTAGTTCATTTTAGCCTGGAAGGTCCACTGAAACCTGTTCAGCAACACACAGACTTCCACTGACAGGCAAGTGGTGACTGCTGCACTAAGGTGCGTTGGCCAGGAATTGAACCTGGGTCTCTTGCATCCAAGAAGGTGAGAATTCTACCACTGAACTGTAGTAAACCAAACAAACCCGTTGCTGTCGAGGTGATTCTGACTTATAGCGACCCTATAGGACAGCAGAGAACTACCCTATAGGGTTTCTAAGGCTGTAATCTTTACAGAAGCAGACTGCTACATCTTTCTCCCACAGAGTGGTTGGTAGGTTCAAATCCCTGATCTTTCGGTTAGCCCCTGAGTGCTTAACCACTGTGCCACCAGGGCTCCTATCTGAACTGTAATAAAAACAAACAAAAAAACAAACAAACCCATGTCATCAAGTCGATTCTGACTCATAGTGACCCTACAGAACAGAGTAGAACTGTCCCATAGGGTTTCCAAGGAACAACTGGTAGATTCAAACCGCTGACCTTTTGGTTAGCAACTGAGCTCTTAACCACTGTGCCACCTGGGCTCCTGAACTGGAATAGGCACCCAATAAATGGTAAGTGATTAGGAAAAGGGAGCACTTAGAAATTTCTCCTGGCTTGGAAAACGAGGGCCACGTGGCTTTGCAGAGTGACCTAGAAAAAGTCCTTCACACTCTTACTTATGTGCAACGTGATCCTAGCAGCGTGCACGCCTGCAGTGTGATATGTGGGATCACCCGTTAGGGAACGCCATCAATATCGCTGTTGGAGACTCTGGGGCTTTCCAGAAAGAAGCCATGAGTCTTGCTTTTGTCCCCCTAAGGTCTGGCTTAACACCACGGCACTGGAGCAAATGCAGCCATCGTCCGTAGATTCATCCCCCTGCCCCTCTGCCCCTTTACGTTGCATGTGGCCTTAGAAAAATTATTTTTTGAAAAATGACCGAAAGCGTTCCTAAACTCCTCAGGAATGACACCTGAGGGGAGCATCTGAGAGACTTCACATTCATTAACCAAACCTCCTTGTTAGGTTATGTTCCCTGAAATACTTTTGACAGTTAATGAAGTAGAAAAGATGGTAGTCTGAGAAAAAATAAAATTCTGTCAGATTCTGGCTATAGAGCAGGAAGGGCAGAGGCAGGAAAACAGGGAGGCATCGGCGGATTGGCACCCCACACCGTGAGTATTTTATTGCTGGGTACATCACCTCGGATCAGAGGCGGCTGCAGACTGAAATTCATACATAGCCCTCTGCTCAGATCCTAAGACCATACATAACTCAGGCAACCTAGATAAGGTGCTTGTCAGGGCAAAGCAGCAGGGAGACGGGGCTGACTGGCAGATCCGTGAAACAGTGATCAGAGAAGAGAAAGAAAAAGGAAAGACGCGTTCAAAAATATTTGGACTGCTTTAGACACCTTTCCCCATTTCAGACAGATTACAATTTAGCCCAAACCTTGCTTGACGACGCAGAAGGTAAAACCAGCTTGCAGGCAGTGGAGTGAGCAGGCACAGCTTTTCTCAGAAAACACTGGGTTTTAAGTGACCTCATGGGATGTTTATTCATTTCCCGGCACCTTCTCATCTGCCTGTGACCTCGGTTGAAGTATAGTAATGGGGGAGATGCAAGGAGGAAGGTGGCTTGCTGGTGGGCATCTCCACAGTTGCCAAGAGTGTGGTTTGGTTACTTCAGCTCAGGCCGGCCTTCCTGAAGTTGGGCAAACCTGCTTTCTTCCCTCTGATGTATCACTTGGAAATGCCAACTGCAAGGATTTCTTCCGTCTCACAAAAAAGAGAAGGAAACAGCTGGTAAATGTTTCACAGATGGCAAAGCTCTTGGCATCTCTCTCAAGAGAGGGCCACCCATGCAGATGGCTCATTATTTTAACATTTGGATTTTCATCTTATTAAAACATCTTTTTTTTTTCCTGGTTTTATTTAGCATCATAAATTCTCTTACACTTTAGCAAGCGACTAAGCAATTGGAGGACGTGCGCTCTACGGAACATCCTTTGGCTAACACATAGATTGGTAACATCATTATTCCCAGCTTTGATCTCGACGTGATGGGTTTCAATCTGATTAAAAATTCCAATGAAAGGGAAAGCTCAGAGTAGTGAATTTATCAAGCGAAAGTCCATGAAGTCCATATAGTAGCTGAATTATTCAGCAGAACGATAAACCGAGTGAAATTGGGAGAAATAGTTTTATACGGTGCATAAAATCCCTATTACTATGCAATGGGCATAGATAAAAATAGACAAATGTACCCTGGGTGTAGATTCACAAACACACCCTCTCTACATATGTAAGGAGACTTTGTACCACAAAGTACAACAGCCAACATTTAGACCAAGCTATGCCAACTCATGGCAGAGCAGATAGGAAAGCGCCAAGATTTCAAAGGATGGTTCTCTGCCCACTCAGCCTTCAACAGCACTGAACTTGCACCTTCTTAAATATCGGTTTCTGGGTGCAGAAAGGAGTCCCGGTGGCGCAGTGGCTAAGTGCTCAGCTGCTAACCAAAATGTTGGTGGTTCGAACCCATCAGTGGCTTCGTGGGAGAAAGACCTGGTGATCTGCTCCTGTAAAGATTACAGCCTAAAAAACCCTATGGGGAAGTTCTATTCGGTCACACTGGTCTCTCTGGCTCGGAATAGACTTGAGGGCACACAACTATAGCAACAGGTGTGGAAACCGGCCACTCAGCAGAAAGAAACAGTGGACTCTAGCTGCTCTCAAGTTTACTGGGAACGCAGGCCTCTCTCAGAACTCTCCTTTCCAAATATTGCTCCCGAGGATTGAGAGAAATTGTGGTCACCTCAGCATCCTGAACTATTTCGCTGGGCTGTGGGAACTGTTGGAGATGCAAAGGCAAGTGGCAAAACAATGCAATAAGAGCAAACCAATCTATTTAATGTGGTGTGAGATGCTGGCCTCAATACAGAATCTGTCGCTGTGCTCTTGCAAATGGGCCTTATGGAGCAAGGTCTGTGCACGCCACGTTGTAAATGTTTATTAGCAATGGTGCACAATGCCCGTTATGGATCCGTGGAGCTCAAAGCCGGCTCACTCTGGAGGTCAAATGTAAATCCCTGAAATGCTGAGAAAATGTTAATAGTTGCTAGCACCATGGATGTATTGGTTGAGAATGTACATAGGTATCATAAATGGAGGCTCTGTTCATTGACTTGAACCGCCTCTGGTACCTCCAGCCTAAAACATCAGCTCAGGGGATGTATTCTGTGAGCTTCTGCCTTCTCCAGGAGATGGGAAGCAAGATGGAGCTGCAGAAAATGTAATTTCACAAACAAGAAGTAGAAAGAACAATGCTGATGAGGCATGTCCAGGAAGCTAGGAGTCATGGAGAAATGAGAAAACATTTTTTAAACTCGTTTCTCCCTACCGGCATTGCTTCTGGGGGATGCCATGTTGCTTGATGGCTTGTTGCATTTGTAGGATGAATTGTAATCAAATTCTCATAGTCAACCAACTTTTAGCAAATAATCTTTCCATTGACTTCCATTATATTATCAAGTTGTGCTATCTCTTTCTGATTGATCATCAAGTAGCAGTGGCTTCCAACTCCAAACTTTCAGATGCCAAGGAGAAAGGGCCCACCTCCTCAAAGTCACCCTCATCTTCAGGCCTACCCGCTTTGGCCACTCAGAGGCAGTGGTCCTTAAAGAGTATCCCCGGAACAATAGCATCAGCGTCATCTGGTCCCTGTCGCAGGCCTACTGAACCAGAAACTCTGGGGGCGGGCCCAGCAACCTGTGTTCTCAAAAGGCCTCCAGGAGATTCTGTTGCTCGCTGGAGTTTGAGAACCAGTGCTCCAAGGCATAATAGTTTGTCACTCCACCGGTGCCCGAGAATCTTTTTGGTGACAGACATCAAGTCTGATTCCTGCAAAATTCTGGCAGCAGAATACCTCTGTCTATTTAACTGCATGCAAAACGCTTGTCAGGAAGGATTCCGGGGGCTCTTTTCGCGAAGGCTTCCCCTGTCCCGTGCGTACTCCGTCCAGCTCTTTGGAGATTGCAAATGCCTTTAATCCAAGCTCCAAAGTTACAGGCCATTTTAAAAGCCCGCCCCCTCCCTGCCCTTTTCACCTAATATTGGCAAAGAAGACAGAGGAACATTGCACCTCGTTTTCTGAGTCTAGCTGGAAAGACTGACAGATTTCATTACATTTGTCACAGGGTCTAAAACTCCACGTGGCAGAAAATAATCCCATTTAGTAAAAACATCTCACTGTACCTTTGAGTCAGAGCAGAGAAGCATGAAAAGTATTATTCCTAGGAAAATCACCAGGCACCTGGTGTGTGTTCTCAAAAGTGTGATGACTGTTCTCCAGACTCCGGTTTGGGTGGCTGAAAACCCCCCACAAAACGGTATAGGGACTAGAAATATATAGGCCTCCTGGGAAATGGCATAAGAATCAAAGGAGAAATGAATTTCCTGTGGTGCAGATGAGCAACTTAAAACCGCTCCCACCTGAGCACACCGCCTTTCCCTCCTGCACATTGAAAACCATTTGAATAATGCACGTTATTCAGTTGCGTTGTGTGCTCTGAAAGCCATCTAATGAAGGCAGACCGGCTTCCAAGAAAGTGCATTCTTTGCCTAATGTAGATGCTCCTGGAAACATTTCTCCCCGACATGGAAGGCAAGATTCACTGAGCGAATGGAGGAAGGAATGCTATTATAATACGCTATTCCACTCCATCAAATCAAACAGAAGCTGCCTTGGGTGAAATGTGATCTCTTCTAGGTTGAACCCTGCCCCAGGCAATGTGTATACCGAAACCTGCAAGTCACTCAAACTTTAGCAAATCAAACCATCTTTCAATTGACTTCCAATATACTATGGAAGTTAGGTTATCTCTTTCTGATTGACCATCAGTTAGCAGTGGCTTCTAACTCCAACCTTTTCGTTAAATAATTGATTTTTAAACTGACAACTGAATGAGAGACCACCCCCAAACCAAACCCATTGCTGTCCGGTCAAGTCAGACTCATAGCCACCATATAAGACAAAGTAGAGCTGCCCCATAGAGTTTCTAAGGCCGTAATCTTTATGGAAGCCGACAGCGACATCTTTCTCCCTTGGAGCTGCTGGTGGGCTCGAACCACCAACCTATGGTTAGCAGCCAAGTGCTTAACTACTGCACCATCAGGGCTCCTTGAATGAGGGATTCTCCTATTTAAATAAAAACTTCCTGAATATTTAGGAAAGCTGTAGTTATAGGCAGTTATTTGCACATGAATAGTTTTATGTCTTATTTTAACAAAGTGGGGTAAGTGTGTCTAGTAAGATTAGTTATATGGTTAATTGTACCAAAATTACAGAAGTTTCTGGGGGCAAAGCAGATTTCAAACTCCAGTTATTTGGGTGGTTTGAATTGAGAGGTAGTAGAGAACCTTTAGAGAACCAGGGTTAACAATGTTAACCTTAGAATCACACATGCCTTCAATCCAAGCTCCTAAGTTACAAGCCATTCTAGGAGTGGACTCAGCCCTGCTCTGCTACTTCCTGGCTGAGTGTGTGGTCCTCCCTGACCCTCAGTGTCCTTCTTGGTAACATGAGTCTAGTAATAGGACCCTCCACATAGTGCTGCAGTGAAGAGTAACATACTGTATGAAGTCTTAGAGCGATGCAGGCCACAGAGTTAGCACCCCAACGAATGGCAGCTGGTGCAGGTATAGTGAACATGACAAATGGAGAGGCTGTACATAAAAATCCATCTGAAAAACCAGCAGATACAATTTGACACATTATAGTGTTGTTGTTAGGTGCCCTCGACTTGGTTCCTACTCACAGTGACCATATGCACAACAGAAGGAAACGCTGCCCTGTCCTGAGCCATCCTCACAATCATTGCTGTGTTTGAGCCCATTGCTGCAGCCACTGTGTCAGTCCATCACATTGAGGGTCTTCCTCTTTTTCATTGACCTTCTAACTCACCAAGCATGATGTCCTTTTCCAGGACTGGTCCCTCCTGATAAGTTGTCCAAAGTACATGAGACAAAGTCTCAGCATCCTCACTTTCAAGGAGCACTCTGGCTGTACTTCTTCTAAAACAGACTTGTTCGTTCTTCTGGAAGTTTACGGTGTATTCAATATTCTTTACCAACACCATAATTCAAAGACATCAGCTCTTCTTCAGTGTTCCTTATTCACTGTCTAGCTTTCGTATACATATGAGGCAACTGAAAACACCATGGCTTGAATCGGGCACACCTCAGTTCTCAATGTAACATCTTTGCTTTTCAACACTTTAAAGAAGTCTTTTGCGCAGATTTGTCCAGTGCACTACGTCATTTGATTTCTGGACTGTTGCTTCCATGGGCATTGATTGATTGTGTATCCTAGTAAAATGAAATCCTTGACAACTGCAATCTTTTCTCTGTTTTACCGTGATGTTGCTTATTGGTCTAGTGAGGATTTTTGTTTTCTTCATGTTGAGGTGTAATCCATACTGAAGTCTGCAGTCTTTGATCTTCATCAGTAGGTTCTTCAAGTCTTCTTCACTTTCTGTAAGCAAGGTTGTGTCATCTGCATATCCCAGGTTGTTAATGAGTCTTCCACCAATGCTGATGCCCCGTTCTTCTTCATATAGTCCACCTTCTCAGCTTATTTGCTCAGCATACAGATTGAACGGATATGGTGAAAGGACACAACCCTGACGCTCACCTTTCCTGACTTTAAACCATGCAGTAGCTCCTTATTCTGCTCAAACGACTGCCTCTTGGTCTATGTACAGGTTCCTTATGGGCACAATTAAGTGTCCTGGAATTCCCATTCTTTGAAATGTTATGCATAATTTGTTATGATCCACACAGCTTAATACCTTTGCATAATCCATAAAACACAGGTAAACATCTTTCTGGTGTTCTCTGCTTTCAGCCAAGATCCATCTGACATCAGCAATGACATCCCTCATTCCGTGTTCTTTCCTGAATCTAACTTGAATTTCTGGCAGTTCCTTGTAGATGTACTACTGCAACTGTTTTTGAATGCTCTTCAGCAAAATTTTACTTGCTTGTAATATTAATGATATTGTTCGATAACATTTCCACATTCTGTTGGATCACCTTTCTTTGGAATGGACAAAAATATGGATCTCTTCCAGTTAGTTGGCCAGGTAGCTGTCTTCCAAATTTCTTGTCACAGACCAGTGAGCACCTTCAGCACTGCATCCATTTGTAGAAACACCTCAATTGATATTCCAGCAATTCCTGAAGGCTTGTTTTCACCAGTGCTCTCAGTGCAGCTTGGATTTCTTCCTTCAGTATCATCGGTTCTTGATCATATGCTACTTCCTGAAATGGTTGAACATCGACCACTTGTTTTTGGTTCAGTAACTCTGTATTCTTTCTATCTTCTTTTGATGTTCCCTGAGTCTTTCAATATTCTGCCCGCAGATTCCTTCGGAATTGCAACTGGAGGCTTGGTTTTATTCTTCAGTTCTTTCAGTTTGTGAAATGCTGGGAGTGTTTCTTCCCTTTTGGTTTTCTAACTCCAGGTCTTTGCATATTTCATTATAATACTTTACTTTGTCTTCTCCAGCCAGATTTAAGCTTTGTTGTTTGTAACAAAACCCATTGGCATCATGGGCCCGTCTCTGAGCTAGTCCTTATGGGAAGGAAGATGGAATGTGCTATTGGTTTATAATTTAATTCAGGGATCAAAAAACTTTTTTCTGTAAAGGGCCAGAGAGTAAATATTTTAGGCTTTGTGGGCCATAAGGTCACTGTTGCAACTGCTCAACTCGGCCATTCTAGACTGAAAGCAGCCATGACAATACAAAAATGAATGTCTGTGTCTGGATTTGGCCTTAAGCCATAGTTTGCCAACCTTGGCTCCGTCCAAACAGACCCTTACCCTGGAGTGGATCTCATGCATTCTTTTAGTATTCCCCTATCAATGGTATATCTAACATAACCCTAATAGATCTTGGTGACCCAGATGGCCTAGTCTGTTCATACAAGATCCTTCAAAGAAGCTCAACCTAGCCACCAATTAGTGATATTTAAAAAAAAAAAAAAAATTCTTTTTTCTCAGGTCTCTCAAAAAATGTTAAAATTGAAGGCATAAGGCAGAACTACACTTCTCAAAACCTATTAGTCTGCTCTCCAATTCTCTTGTACCTCCGGGTTTCCCATCTGCCAAATCCCTAGATTCTCATCATCACTAGCTGTATGTCTTTTCTCCATTTCTCTCTGGACACTTTTCCATCCCAGGTCTTTAGCATGTAATTAGCATAGCCTCTCTTTCTTTGTCTCTTGGTGGCTTTCTGTTATTTTCACTCTCATGCTCTCTCACTTTCTTAGTCCTTGCCTCTTTTCTCTAACCTTTCAGCTTCCTTTGTCTACCCTTTTCTCAATTCTAAATCACAAAGTGTTCTAAACCTGGCTGTCAAATGTATCCCAGGGTTGTATGATAGGAAACTCAACACTAACATATGAATACATCTTGTCCTTGAAAAAATGGAATGCATGGTATTTTACAAGTAGACTTCAGGATAGTAGTGATCTCTTGGGAAGGGTGGGACAGAAAAGGGAGGTGGAATTTTATTTGAAACTGAAAAAAATATATTTCTTTAAAAAATTAAAGCAATGTACGAAGGAAACATGATAATGTGGTAATATTCACTTTGTTTGGGAAGTAGGTACACATTGCTGTCCAGTTTTCTGCATATTTGAAGTATTTCATATATAAAGATTCAAAAAATTAAAAAATTGAAGGCAATAATGTTTGTGAGAGTCCTTTGTTAACTTGAAATTCACTAGATGAGTGAGTCCCAAACTTCCTCAGCACCAGAATTACCTGGTACCTGAAAAACCAAACCTATTACTGTGGAGTCGATTCCAACTCACAATGACCCTATAGTATTGGCAAAAGATATTGAATATACCATGGACTGCCAGAAGAAAAAACAAATCTGTCTCGGAAGAATTACAGCCAGAAAGCTCCTCAGAAGAGAGGATGGTGAGACTTTGTCTTACTTACTTTGGACATGTTATCAAGGGGGACCAATCCCTGGAGAAGGACATTATACTTGGTAAAGTAGAGAGTCAGTGGAAAAGCGGAAGACCCTCAGCGAGATGGAGTGACACAGTAGCTGCAACAATGGGCTCAAACACCAAACAGCAATGATCGGGAGATGCAGGATGGGGCAACGCTTCTTTCTGTTCGACAGAGCAAAACTGAGTTCTTGGGAAGTGACAGTAGCGGAAGTTCAAAGGAGGAAGGTAGCTTTCTGTTTTGAAGGGGGAGGGTGCAAATGCAGGGACAGAAAAGGAAGGACTAGTGGGTCAGCCCTAATGTTCTCTTGCCATCAGTGAGAGCCCCTACAATCTTGGTCAATAGCTCATTGCTGCCTACAATATTCAAAGGCCTTGTTTATCTCGTGGTCGCTTCCTCTGTCTCTATGCCGCAGCCACCGTGGCCTTCCTCCAGTCCTTCTCGGATGATAGGCTCTCTACTCTCCCAAGACCTCCACATTTGTTCTTCTCTTTGCTTTTGCCTTGTCTAATTTCTCCTTTACCTTATACCTTAACTCAAATGGCACTTCGTCCAGAAAGCCTTCCTTGACTTCCTGAACTGAGTCAGAAACTCCAACCATATGTCCATAAGGAATATATTCCATCTTGATACCCATTCACAGCTGCAGTTCACTTTCCTCTGTTGCGAGCAATGTCTACCTCCCCATTTTGGCCCTAAGCCTAATGAGGGCCAGGGCTGCACCTGTTTTGCCCACCATTGTATCCCCAACTCGTAGCCCGGTATCTTGCCCATTCCACGTGCTCAAGATGTACTTGTTGAATGAATAAATGAGAAGTGAATATGGACTCCTTTTCCCCTCCAATGTGCTTTATCAATATATGACCAAAGTAACCAAGTACAGGTGCACAGTCTTTATTTCTGTGTCTCTCAATTCTCTAGTCCAGTTTCCATGCTGGAGTGCCCTTTAATCATATGAAGTGCCTTCTGCTATTTCAGGTTTCTCTCCTGCCCCCAACTTCAGGGGCTGAGAATGAATGACTGGAGTCAGCCTCCCAAGGAGACAGGGAGAACCAGGCAGTAATAATAACACAAGCAGCTCTGAAAGGGGCAACTGGGGTAAGATCCTGTTGGAAGTCTCAAATGGAGCAGGAGGAAGGCAGACCTGGGAGCATTAATAAGATGCAGAGTAAAGATCTGAGAGTGAGGAAGGCTTTTCTTTTTCTTACTAAATATCAGCTTCCTCAATTTTCTTTCTGTAAGAGAATCTTAAAACTAGTTTGAGGAAGCATTTCTTTAGTATCATTTAAGCCACAAAGGCTGTCGAGTACAGCAGGGTTTGAGGGCTTTGGACTGTGTGATCACAGCCAGTCACCTTTAAGCCCACTTTTTTTTTTTTAATCATTGCCCAGTTTATGAATCATTGTCTCTAGTTGCTTTAGGAAGAGTTATCCTCTGTCTCACTTTTCCAGATTGAACTTGTGCTGTCTCATTGTATATCTGAAGAATGTTTCATCTGCTTAATGAAAGTAATACATGTTCATTTCAAACAACTATAAGCATATAATGTAAAGAATAAAAGCATTTTCTCTTATTCATCTTTCTGGGATAACCAGTTTTCTCTCTTACATTCTTCCACATTCGTATATGTTGTTGTTAGGTGCCATTGAGTCAGTTCTGACTCACGGCGACCATGTACACAACAGAACGAAACACTGCCCAGTCGTGTGCTGTCCTCACAATTGTAGCTATCTTTGAACCCGTTGTTGCAGCTACTGTGTCAATTCATCTTGTTGAGGGTCTTCCTCTTTTTCTCTGACCCTCTACTTTACCAGGCATGATGCTCTTCTCCAGGAACTGGTCCCTCCCGATAACATGTTCAAGGTATGTAAGTTAGACAAAGTCTTGCCAACCTGGCATCTATATATTTTTGTTGTTAGGTGCTGTCGAGTCGGTTCCGACTCGTAGCGACACTATGTACCACAGAACGAAACGCTGTCTGATTCTGTGCCATGATTATAATCGTTGTTATGCTTGAGCGCATTATTGCAACCACTGTGTCCATGCATCTCGTTGAGGGTCTTCTTCTTTTCTGCTGACCCTGTACTTTACCAAGCAGGATGTCCTTCTCCAGGGCCTGATCCCTCCTGACAACACGTCCAAAGTATGTAAGATGTAGTCTCGCCATCCTCACTTCTAAGGAGCACTCCTGGTTGTACTTCTTTTAAGACAGATTTGTTCGCTCTTTTGGCAGTCCATGGTATATTCAATACTCTTTGGCAACACCACAATTCAGAGGTGTCAATTCTCAGGTCTTCCTTACTCATTGTCCTGCTTTCACATGCATATGATGCAAATGAAAATAACCATGGCTTGGGTCAGGCGCACCTTATTCTTCAAGGTGATATCTTTGCTTTTCAACACTTTAAAGAGGTCCTTTGCAGCAGATTTGCCCAATGCAATGCGTCTTTTGATTTCTTGACTGCTGCTTCCATGGCAGTTGATTGTGGATCCAAGTAAAATGAAATCCTTGGACAACTTCAATCTTTTCTCCATTCATCATGATGTTGCTTATTGGTCCAGTTGTGAGGATTTTTGTTTTCTTTATGTTGAAGTATAATTCATACTGAAGGCTGTGACCTTTGATCTTCATCAGGTGTTTCAAGTCCCTTTCACTTTCAGAAAGCAAGGTTGTGTCATCTGCATAATGCAGGTTGTTAATAAGCCTTCCTCCAATCCTGATGCCCCATTCTTCTTCATATATTCCAGCGTCTTGGATTATTTGCTCAGCAAACAGATTGAATAGGTATGGTGAAAGGACACAACCCTGATGCACACCTTTCCTGACTTTAAACCATGCAGTATCCCCTTTTTCTGTTTGAACAACTGCCTCTTGATCTATGTACAGGTTCCTCATGAGCGCAATTAAGTGTTCCGGAATTTCCATTCTTTACAATGTTATCTGTAATTCATTATGGTCCACACAATGGGATGCCTTTGCATAGTCGATAAAACACAGGTAAACATCTGTCTGGTATTTTCTGCTTTCAGCCAGGATCCACCTGACATCAGCAATGATATCCCTGGTTCCATGTCCTCTTCTGAATCCGGCCTGAATTTCTGACAGTTCCCTGTCTATACACTGCTGCAGCGGCTTTTGAATGGTCTTTAGTAAAATTTTGCTTTCAGGTGATATTAATGGTATTGTTCGATAATTTCCATATTTGGTTGGATCACCTTTCTTGGGAATAGGCACAACTATGGATCTCTTTCAGTGGGTTGACCAGGTAGCTGTCTTCCAAATTTCTTGGCATAGATGAGTGAGCACTTCTAGTGCTACATCTGTTTGTTGAAACATCTCAATTGATATTCCTTCATATACATATGTACATACAAGCACACACACACACATGCATACGTACATATATGTCATAATGCCAAACACATTGTTCTGAAATTAACTCTTTTTATCTTCACAATCTTATTCTTCATTCTTCATAATTTTAGGTAACTTCATTCCGGTTAGACCTGATGTTATGGACATGTGTTAAATGCATTAAATTGCTAACTCCTACCTGTCATTGGAGACCTGGTAGTGCAGTGGTTAAGAGCTCAGCTGCTGACCAGAAAGTTGGAAGTTTGAATCCACCAGCTGCTCCTTGGAAACTCTATGGGGTAGTTCTACTCTGCCCTATAGGGTTGCTATATGAATCACAATTGGCTCTATGGCAACAGGTGTGGGTTTGCTTTTTTTGTGTGTGTATACCTGTCAGAGCAACTTTATTTGGAAATAGTGTTTTTCTTTTTTTTTATTAAGTAGATCTTACCAGGGTAGGGTGGGTCCTAAACATAATCACTTCTGAGTTAAAAAAGAGTAAAATAAACACAGAGAACTCCAAGGAACTCCTGGGAAGGAACTCCCCTGGAGTCACACCCTGAATTTGGACATCTAGCCTCCTGAACTGTGAGAAAATAAATTTCTGTTCTTTAAAGCCATTCACTTATGGTATTTTTTGTTATAGCAGCACTAGCAAACAGAAACCCATTAAAAACCAAACCCACTGCCATGAAGTGGATTCCAACTCACAGCGATTCTATAGGACACGACAGAAATGCCCCATAGGGTTTCCAAGGTTGTAATCTTTATGGAAGCGGGCTGCCGCATCTTTTCTTTGAGGAACCACTAGGGGGTTTGAACCACTCACCTTTCCATTGGCAGCTGAGCACTTAACCACTGGGCCACCCGGGCTCCCTCTGCCAAACAAAGACGCCTGGTATTTCACTCCATGTTTTGCCAGAAGGTATTAGACCCTTTTCCCAGGAATGACATTGACATTTTTTTCAAGTATTTGACTTTTCTATATGAAATAACAACGAATATCTTTGACCATACAGCTTTGTGCACCCAACAAGGTATTTGGCTTTCTCCTCTTCCCTCTGTAAAGAAGCATGCCTGCTGAGGACTGGAGGAAAGCAGAGCCCCAGGAAATTCTCTACCTGGGATAATAACCACTGGCACTTTGTCAACTGAAAATGGAAACCCAAGAACCATTCATTTGTTCATTTACTTTTTCACCTAACAAACTTTTAGTAGGCTTCTAAAAAGTGCCAGGTATTGTTCTAAACATTGTGGTGAAATATGCAAAAGAGGTCTCTGCTCTTAGGGATGCATGCTGTATTGGGGGAAGCAGAAAATAACAAGCAAACAACAACAATTAAAAAAAATGGAGCATTTCAGGGATGGAAAGATGAAGCCAACCATGGGAAATTAAGGGGAAGAGTTTTCCAAATGAAGGAACAGCTGGGTCATGTCTTTGGGTGGTGGGGGTGGGGGGGGACAAATATGACATTTTAAAGGGTAGAAGGAAGGTTCATAGAGCTGGAGCTGCATGAGATTAGGGGAAAATGATGTGAGCTGGGACCTGAGAAAGAGCAGGGGCTGTATCATCTAGGACATTTCAGGTCATGGGGAGAATTCAATATTTTATTAAGGACTATGAGAAGCCATTAAAGGGATTCAGGCAAGGACGTGACAAATCTAACGTATGTTTTAGACAGGACCCCTCTGTTACCGTATGGGGAACACCCAGGGTAGAAGCAGTTGTTCTTGGTGTCCAGGTGGGACAGAATCTCCAGCTAAGAGCAGAGAGCTAAAGTGGCTCCACAGATCCAGGCAGGACAGCTCTCAGTCTTAGAGATGAATGTGGAATGAACTAAAAACTCAGTCAGCAGCCATCCCTGGTAGATGAA
This sequence comes from Loxodonta africana, assembly GCF_030014295.1. NCBI lineage: Eukaryota > Metazoa > Chordata > Mammalia > Proboscidea > Elephantidae > Loxodonta > Loxodonta africana. The sequence goes on along the minus strand of NC_087365.1, from coordinate 51,958,511 downwards.
CATCACCCAGGTAAAAGAGAACAGGAAATCAGGACAAAGGCAACATCAAACAGCCAAGAGCCAACACGGAATCAGACTAAAGAGGGCAGGATCCCCCAGGTGGCTGAGTTATTGAGGGTCAAAGTCCCAAGGAGAGCACCCTGTAGGGTACTGACTTAACAGAAGTCTCTGACCTTCACAGGCTTTTCATCTCTGGACCACGAAGACCCTTGAGGTCAGCTCCACCCCTTCAACATAGCTCTCTGGGCTTAAGGAAACAAACCAGGGCTTGATGAGGATCTCTGACCTCTTTGAGGCAGGAAATGATATTCATAAATCTGAGATATCTGTGCTTTTTGGTCAGGCCGAAGGTCAGTGCTGGGGTTATTTCTTCAAAAGTCTTGCTGGGTCAACCCCATGCTGTTTACAACAGGGGCATGAGGGACCTATGTTTCATCAGCTCAACTAACATGACATTCATACTATATATGCACCTTGAAATGTGAAGGAATGCCTCAAGGGAAGCAAAGGGTCAGCATTGCTACTCTCTAAGGGGACGTTTATGACCTGGCATCCCACTGCTAGACACCCAGTCTCCCAAATAGTAATACAAGTGTACAAGGATACCTGCACAATGTTTGTGAGTGTATTTTCCTGGTTAAAAAAAAAAAAAAAAACAATATAAAGTTGTAGACATCTGTCTATGTGTTTATATGTATCTGTAGGTAGAAGAAAGGCCTACCGGTTGCCTTTGAGTCGACTCTAACTCATGGTGACCCCACGCATGGCAGAGTAGAATTGTGCTCTAGGGTTTTCAATAGCAGATTTTTTTGTAAGTAGTTTGCCACGCCTTTCTTCCAAGGCACCTCTGTGTTGGTTCAAACCACCTGCATTCTGGTCAGCAGCTGAGTTTGTTAACTACAATACCCAAGAACTCCAGGCATTTCTAGCCTTGGAATTCAGGGGCGGGGGGAGGAATTCCATGTTTTACTTTATACAATTTTATACTAGGCTGATTCATGTGAAAATTGCCGATTTTTGTAGGTAGAAAATGACAGAAGATTGGCAATTTCATGTCATTTGCTCTAAAAAGATTTGAACTTTGGGGGAGGCAGGATAGTGAGGTTGCCGAAATAATAATGGGCTTTGGAGCCAAGTGAACTGATCTTAAGAGTCAGTTCTGCTATTCCCTGTCTAACCGTGGGCAAGTTGTTTCCCAGCTCTGTGCCTCAGTTTCTTCATTTGAAAGATAATGGTAGTAATAATACTTAGCTAGAGGGCCATGGTGTAAATTGAATGGGTTACATGTGAAATGCTTTTAACTCTTCCAGTACACGCCCTTAATCAGCAGTAGCTGTTACTTTTATGAAGCATATATTACCTTTGAAATTAAAAAAAGAATAAAAAAGAAAAGAATTTATTTACACCTTTATATTTATATTTGTATCTTTAGAAAATTTTTTCCTTCCAATAATGAGAGAAAATTTCAGGCAGGTCCTTTTCCGGTAATTTCCTATTGCCCAGGAAATGTACCTAGAACACTTGGCAGTGCTTGGTGACAGCGTACTATTTGGTGCAAAGCATCATTATTCCCCTTAGTGAACCCCTGTGCCTCCCGAACCCCCTCAGTCTCTTCTCAGGTGTATTATCCCCCCGCCGCATCACTTATTTACACGACATCTCTCTGCTCTTGTAATTATATCACTAATATTTTTGTAAACTCATTCATTTTTCCCCTCCTTTTCCTTCTTTGTGCACTGCTTTAAACACTCTCACAGAATCAAAACAATGCCGCTACACAAAGGAGACCTGGCGGGGCAAGCAGAACCCTTCAGCAGGTCTTGAGTCAACTGCTATTTCTTGTCTTTGTGTTTTATAAAACAGCCCTTGGCTCTCACAATAGCAAGGGAGGGAACCCTGATTAAATGGTATGCATTACTTTTTTTTATTACTTAAGAAAAGAATTAAAAGCAATGCAAAGGTTTGTGCTAAACCGCATTAAAAAAAAAAAAAACAGCATTAGGCAAGGATATTCAAGAACAAAGTTGCCTGGGTGGTTTCCAGTCTGAATGCACCCTTTTTTGAATTTGCAATGACTCACTTGCTCAAGAAAGAATGGCTCTCCCAGCTAATTGCTTCATCAGTTGGCCATTTGCCTTATTTTCCCCTCGGATGCAATAGAAGACTATGTTTTAAGGGTTGGGAATGGGGTGGGGTGTAAGAATAATTAGGAGTATTTGGAAATGAGCATACAAGTGAAAAATGGACATGGATAAAGATGATGAAAACACTAATGTCATGGGTGATTTTCCTTGGAATAGCTGAAAACAATAACAATAAAAATATTTACTGAGTACCCACTATGTGCCAAATACTGTCCTAGGAGCTACATTTAGAATGGTAAACACGCAGAGATTCTGCAGCCTATTTTTAAATAATGGGTAGGAATTTTCTGGATATATGGGGGAGGCACTCCAGACTACAAAACCAGCATGTGCAAAAAGCGTGTAAGCTTGAAAGAAAACGGCTTATTGGGGAAATGCTAAGTAACCTGGAACAGCTGTTTTGCACATTGGAGGACTGGGTAATGGGTATTGAGTAAAGCAAAGACCATGATTCCATCCTGAGGAATGTGTATTCATCACGCTCATGATCTCCGAATGGTCCAGCAGTAGCCTCTAGATCACTGTCCAAAAAGATTTTCAGTCTTGAGCAAATAATTTTTCTTTTCTTCCCAACAGTTGAGATTGAAGCAACAGTGTTGTGTCAAAAGCTGAATATATGGACGACCTCGCGAATATAGGGTGTTAAATGCCAAAGAACCACGTGAGATTTGATATCCATACCGATCTAGAGAGTCTCAGCTTTGGCCAGACTCCCCAGCCCCATCAGTCACACAGGGACATTCAAGTGCATTAAGCAACGTTTGATGACTGAAATGTTATTTTGAGAAAACCCCATGAAAATACCACTGGATTTGTAGCCAAAGCAGAAGGTCCAACCATGCCTTTGGAAAGGAAACTGGAGGAAGTTTATCCTCAGGAATAGGAAGAAGAATTCATCAGGATTAGCGCCAATTACCCAGGGACGTCAGAGTAAAATAGGACCAAGAAAACGTCCCCAAATGCTAGCAGATGACGGCTAGCGTTCTAGCACATTCACGCCAAGACACAGGCATCCATTCGACTGACATGGCCCAGGATCCACACATGACACCCTTCTTGAATTTAATGATCTCATTTAAGGGTTGACAAACATGCTGTTTTTCCAAAGGGCTAGGAACGGCCCTCCTTTACCCTCCACCAAAGTAATTATTCCCCCAACTTGAAGCAATAGTGGTGAAAACACTTTTTGCTTCTCCAATCCTCCAGTCAAACCCCCAGGCAAAGATTTTTTTTTTTTTGTAAGGCATTGTTCAGGCACAGCGGCATAGAATTTCATTTGCCAGGTTTCGAGTATTAAGAGCACAACACAAAATCTAAGCAATTTTAGACATGTGTCAATCTTAAATAAAAAAGGCTTTGTGCTGGCACAGGATGTCAGCGCTTGAATTAAAGAGATGGAGAATTTCCCTGAGTGAGAGCTGTACATGCTGACATAATACATTGTTAAGGCTCCATGTTACGATACAGCCAATATGGTTTAATAATTTATTGGTATTTATTTAACACACAATACTGTCATGCCAAATCTAAACCAAGAGGTCTAAGTTCCTATTGATTCATGTGCATGGTTCTTGTCGACATCATTAGATGCTTCCTGAGAAAATTCTCTTACGTGTAGATAGAATCCTAGAAGGGTGTTTCTGAAACATCGTTAGGATTCCATTCTGACATCACCTTTCGGGGATCCTCGATGGGATATTGCAGGAAGGATTTAATTGGGCTTTGTCTTTTTTCTTCTTTATTTATCAGGCTTTGTCTCTTGATGAAATCACTGCTCTAAGAGTTAACCACATTCAAACACTCAAAATCAAGCCAGCAATGGGAGTGCTACAGGCTGACGTGGAAACGGCTGGCTGCAGAATCTGGGTTGAATTCTTCTGGACTGCCTTAATCGTTAATTCACCTGCTTGAAGATTCATTCATTTTTATTTCACCATGACCTAATGGGGATAATGGAGGCCATCCAGATCTAAAGGCTGATCATTTTTAAGTGAGCCTTTGATAATTATCACTTAATAATACTACCAACAATAACCTTCATTTCCCAGGTATTCCCCTAGAGATTGTCATTTGAATTATACTTGCCATAAGGACAAATTCAGTCCCCCAGAATTCAGCTGCGGTTTACAGTTTTCAAAATCACAGGAGCAAGAAGAAGCTGTCTTCATGTAAATATAATCAGAATTTTTTTTTTGAAGAGCCTCAAATGGCAGAGATGAAGAGAGAATAAATACAGTTGATGAGATTTAGTGTGACATCAGTAATTCTCAAAGGTACTCCACACCATACAGCATGCCCGTGTGGATGTTAGTTGCTTTTATACAGGTGACAGGCCTGACCTCTCAGGTACTAGCAACACCCAGGACAGACTAGACATGTCACAAACTACTAACAATTACTGTGCAAGTTATAAAAACATCTGTCTGAGGAGGGGTAGCTCTTGAAAGCTGACTTAAACCTGTTCTGAAGTTCCTATTTCCTTAACAAGCCCGTTCTCTTTCCTTATGGAAGCTAGAATTGATTTATAAAAACTCTTTAAAAAATCCTAAAAATCTAAATGACTAAAGACTTCACATTGGTCAGGAATATTTTGGTTCAAGGTGATATGAAATCAAACTAGTTTTAGCTTAGAAAGGGGGGAGGGGAATATTGGCTCATGTACTGAGAAAATTGAAGAAAATAAGCTTCAGGCACAGCTGGATCCAGGTACTCAAATGATGATGCTGGGAATCTGTCTCTTTGTCTCTCAGTTCCTGTTTCCTGTGAGTTGGCTTCATTCCCAGGGATAGTATTCCTTCCCTACTCTGGAATTACCAGATGAACCAACCTTATATAATATCAGCTTTAAAACCTGTGGAATGAGGACATCTCTTTCCCAATAATTCCAGACAGTGTCCTGGGGTTCACTCTGATTGGTTCAGCTTGGCCACATGGATACTGTAGCCAGGTCGATGGTTGGACAGACCTGAATTACATGCTCACTCCTGGACTTGAGGATGAATTCGGTCCAACCCTATCTATGTACCAAAGTAGGCAAGGATAGCTCTCCACCAGAAAATCCAAGTGCTATCACCAGAAGAAGGAGGTCAGGCAAAAACAAAAGATGTTTACTACACATGAGTCCATCAAAAAAGAAAAAAAAGTGGGGCTATTTTATCTCAGATTGCTCTTTTCCTGAACAATCAACATCTCTTGCTCTATGTGCCTGATAAAGACCTGCTCGTCAGTCAGTGTATGGGCATTTGCTCTGTGAAGACTTTGCTGTTCCCGCTCATAGGACAGAGAACTGCCCTGAGTAGTTCCCTCCCATAACTTTGGCAGGTCCATAATAATAACAATGGTAATTCACCCTTTTACAGAACAAACAAATCTATCTTGTAAGAAGTACAGCCAGAAGGTTCCCTAGGACCTAGAATCATGAGACTTCCTCTCACTTACTTTGGACACGTTATCATGGGGGACCAGTCCCTGGAGAAGGACATCATGCTTGGCAAAGTAGCAAGTCAGTGAAAATGAGGAAGACCCTCAATAAGATGAATTGACACAGTGGCTACAACAAAGGGCTCAAACATAGCAACGATTGTGGGGATGGCACAGGACTGGGCAGGGATTCTTTCTGTTGTATATAGTGTCACTATGAGTCAGAACCCACTCGAGGCAGGGCTGGATTATATAATAAGCAAGGTACGCAAGGGCCCAATTGTGTCTTCCTGCCAATCTGCAGTGAGCAATTTCACCTGTCCCACTACATCAAAGATGTGGTGAAACTCATGTAAAATTGCACAGATTAGCAGGTAAATACAATTAAGCCCATTTGTACCTTGCTCAGTGCGAGCTGGAGCATACAGTGTTTACTGGTTAATCCGCCCCTGGCTCGAGGTCACCTAACAACAACTACCACGCGCTAGCCACCGTTCTAAGCTCTTTAACTCATTTAATTCTGCTAAAAACCGAATGAGGTCAGTACTACATTATCCCCATTTTACAGATGAGGAAATTGAGGATTAGGGTAGCAAAGTAACTTTCCTGAAGTCATATAATTAATAGGCATTAAGTGCCAGAACTAAGATTTGAATCCAGTCTATTTAGCTCCAAAGTCCAAGCTCATTACCACCTCATCCTTCTGCATCAGGTAATTGTTCGTATTCCTTATTCATCCTCATATCTGTCTCCTTCTATGAGGTTATAATTTCCCAAGTGTAGCACATGTATCATGTTGGAATGTGCAATGTTTTTTGGTTTAAGATCAAACATAAAATCTTAAAAAAAAAAAAATTGCTCACATACCCATTGCCATCGAGTCAATTCTGACTCAGAGCAGCCCCGTAGGGTTTCCAAGGCTGTAACGAAACGAGTAGTTATATACCTGTTTTCACAGGCATCTTCTCTTTTGGCAAGCGATGCCTAGTTCATATTTTCAGAGATTCTGTGTACTTTCCTTCTTTGGTAAATTTAAGTGAAAGAAGCTGATTAAAAATATGTTGTACTATCATGGCACATGTGTGACTGTCAGAAATGTAGACGATAGTATGGAAATGATTGAAATTTGAGTCCCATGCACTTAGATTGTAAGCTCTTTGAGCAAGATATTGTATCTATTGTGTTCTCAGTGGTAGTGCCTAGTACACTGTCCAGCACATACAACATAGTCACTAAACACTTGCTGAATAATTTTGTATTGCTCTGGCTACTGGCAACATAAAATACAGGACCAAAAGGCCTCAACTGAATTCAGTGTATTGAGTTATACGAAACAGCAGGAATATTGATTCTCTCATCATTACTGAAACTCAGCCAAGCAGTCATGACCATCAGATATCTTCCAGCTGTTATTTGGGAAAAAAAAAATTGCAGTGAAAGTTGGGGTCTCGGTTTCATGCCAAGTCACTAGACAACTTTATTTCTCAGCAACACTTTCTGCCTATGATGTATGTGTTTTCCAGGGATGAGGAATTTCACAGACCATGGTTATTGTTTGTGACGTGCTTCTTTAAATGACAAGCTCCTCTTCCCTTTTCAGGATAATGTCAGATGAAATTTTCAGTGGATATGAGGGAGTTCAAGCACAAAAACAGAACATCTTTGCCATGTTAAAAAAGGTTCAAATTTTAGGTTGATAGGACTCAAAAAGCAAAGGGATTATTCCTAAAATTCTCTTAAAAGTATGTCTCTTTTAGAGGCACATCCAAGCCAAGGCCAGTAAAGCATTGTGAATAAGCATGTGAACTTGGGGAAGTTAATTAAATTTCCATGGCTTCCTTTACTTTTCTATAAACTATGGACTAAAATGGACTTGTTGAAAGGATGAAATGGGTTAATTTATGTAAAGCACTTAGTTTACCATTGAGTAAGCACTCAGTCATAATATGTATTATTATTATTATTACAATTGTCAATATTATTGATTGAAACTCGTGTTCTCTTAGATATATGCGGAGATCAAAACCAGTTATGATGAAATCCTATTTAACGTCATGGACTCCAGGGAATTCATTTCATTTAATCCAGTTTCGGGTCAGGTTCCCCAGGAAGCAGACTTTGAGTGAAATTTGTGAAGAAGTTTACTTAGGCTCTTGGGTTTAAAATCTGTAGGGAAGAGAAGGTAGTAGAAGTGGGTGGAGAGAATATCAGACTCAGTTGCTCCCAGAAAGGGGGTGTGATCTTGGGAGAAGTACTTCTCTTCACATGAGGGCAGGTCCCTGAGGGATCTGAAGAATTTGCAGATGTTCTTTAAAGTATCCCTGTCCTTTAAGGGATCAGCAACAACAGATTATTCATTCCACTGATAATTTTGGAGCACCAATTATGACAGGCCTTACTCTAGATCCTGAGAGTGTTGTCGTTGTGTGCCATCAACTCAATTCTGACTCATAACAACCCCGAGTTGCAAAGTAGAACTTCCCCAAAGGGTTTTCTAGGCTTAATCATTATGGGAGTGGATCAAGAGGTCTTCTCTCCTGCAGGGACACGGTGGATTTGAAACACCGACCTTTTGGTTAGCAGCCGAGCACTTAATCATTGTACCACCAGGGCACCTTGATCCTGAGAATACAGACGTGAAAAAAAAGAAAAGAGAAGAAAAAAATTCCCTGCCCTCGGGGGGCTTACACTGTAATGTAACCTGGACTCTCAATACCTCCTCAGTCTGTAGCTGAGAGCCTTCCTCTAGGAGAAGAATGGATCTTCAAGGTAACTCACTCAGCTACCTGAAAGGAAAGATAGCCTCACACCTCTGGAGTGCCAGTATTGGAGAAAGAGAGATGAGTTTCTAGATCTGGCCCTAGAAGGCAGACCTAGCCTCACACCCACATACAAAAGCCACATGGAAGGGGGAAAAGGAGAGAATGTAGGCCTTGTTCTAGATCCTGAGATTCTGGGGGCTGGCTGTCTTAGAGAAGGAGAGAGCCTAGACTATGCTTATGAAGACCCTTACCTTGGTCTTATTAATTCATTTAATTAGACACTGCTATCATTGAGGGCATGGAAAAATGTTCTGGAAGTATTTCTCTAATACTGTTCCTTCCGGGGAACAGAAACTCCCTCATGGAAATACGAAGAAAGGGAATAGGTTTGTTATTCTCTATAAACAATGGCAGAAACAGTGTCTAATATCTAAATCAGTTGAATTGCTGAGAACTGATCAGGGACATAGCCAAGTATTTGATAAATCTCATGGATGGCTTAATTCCAATATTCAGACTTACACTCTGGTAAACATCAGGATCGAAGACTCGCAATAAAGGTCAGGCAAGTATCCTTTTGTTCTGGGGCAATCGTAATGGTCTCAGTCCTCTTTTTGGATAATTACAGTATCAATAGTATCGATAAATATTTTGAGGCAAATGCTATGGACTTGGCTGGGTAAAGCCCACTGGGTGCCTTGTTAAAATTACACGGTGTCTTTCTGGATGGAAAACACTCTGTTTATAAAATGTCCTATTATCATGCTTCATGATGAATGAGCTGTGTTTATTTGGTTCTTTCCTGCCTGTCTGTGGGAGATGATCTAAGGTTAATGGTGGAAATGCTACCAAAACAAATGGTTTCATGCAGTCAAATATTTCATCTGAGCACTGTTTCATGCAACTCGGGAAGAAAACAAATGATTATTTTGGAGCATTTTAATCCATTCCGTAACTTTAGTACTGCAAAGGTTTCTGAGATATGTTAAAAAATATATTTTTCAAGTCATGCATAAAGTCCACCATGTTTCAACCGACATGTCAATTAGAATATTACACATACTTCCTTCTGGAAAATCCTCAATAGGATATAGAAGATGACTTCAGATGCCTGCAGAAAATTGGCCATTTTCCACATGAAATGATTCCATCCATAGAATCATAATGTTTCATGAGAGTGATATCCACCAGACCTGGTTTAAGACATTTCCGTACATTGACAACTTGTTCTGAAAATAAGCAGATGTAATATTTGCCACTAATCTTACAAGTTTGGATGCTTTTGAAAAAATATATTGTCATGCTGTTAAAATACAGCACTTCCTTCTGGTGTCCTGAACTTCTGACTAAACTTTATACTTTTCGTTCAAAATTGCTCTGGGCTTACATGGGAATATCTTGCACTTTTGGTCAAAGTTCTCAGATAAATCTTTGCTCCTAAGCAACTTGGCCTGCATGAAGTCATTCTTATTTTTCTCCCCTTGGACTTTGGAATTCTTCTAAGAAGCTCCTTTAGGTCCAGCTAAGTGCATAGAATTATTTATTACATATCTCCTTCCTGCAAGGATTTATAGCCTCAAAAATGTTTGCAAATGACAAAATTATTCTTTGTCTCGCAGTCAATATTACTTGGGAGGTAAACAGAGATTCAAACCTCAACCATGACTTATAATGACTGTCCAATAAGAGAAGAAGTCTAGAATGTAAGACATTTCTTTAAAATCAAGATTTCTTATTTAAAAAATAAGATAAATATATACCAGCCTCTGGCAAGGCCAGGGCATTGGATTTACCTTTGAAGTGTTTCTGATGAACTCCCAGCATAAAAAGACATATATGTAGCCCTTGTAAACTTAATGTTATCTTCTTTTTCTAGACTTTGAATAACACTGCTTTAAGGTAGGGGTCCAAAGTTGACTTCCGGGGAAAAGAAAGACCCATTGTCAATTCAGCTTCCACTGGGAAAGTTTGCTGTGAAGACGCTCAGTGGCTCCTTGAAGGATTACGTTCAGTCTTGGTTCCTTAATTTATTATTACTTACTTAATGTAGAACAAATTTGATTGCTTTTCAAAATTATAAGGGTAACTTACACTAATCTTATATACTCTCTTTTGACATCAGAAAATATGGCCAATACCTGTTGCCATCGATTTCGACTCATAGTGACCCTACAGCACAGAGCAGAATTACCCCATAGGGTTTCCAAGGAGCAGCTGGGGATCTGAACTGCCAACTTTTTGGTTAGAAACCGAGCTTTTAACCACTGTGCCATCAGGGCTCCAATATGGACAAATGAAAAGAAAAAAATAATAATCCACAATTCCACCCACCTGTGTATAACCACTATCAATAAAAGGTGTGTGATCCTACAGATCCATGTTCACTTATTTAACAAAATATTTAGTGCATTCTTGTGGCAGGCACTTTCTAAGTATTGGGAATGGAGGCATGAATAGGATGCTGCCTTCATCCTGGTGGAGGAAACAAAATATAGACAAAATATAAAAGTAAAACACATTAATATATAAATGACAGGGAGTGATAAATGCCAAAAAGAAAAAAAAAATCAACGGATGGAGAATGATGGTGTTATAGTGGGGAGGATGGTATTAATCACATGAGCACTCCTGAGGTGATACTCGAACGGAAACTAGAGTAAATGAAATTCTTGAGCTGTGTCAAAAGCTAGGAAAAGAGTCATCCAGGCAGAGGGAACAGCAATTGAAAAGCAATAAGATAGAAATGACCTTGGTGGTTCAGGAAGAGCAAAATGATGAGTATGTAGGGATGGAGTGTAGAAAGAGATGAGGGAGAGTGACAGGCAGAGGCGGGTTCATACAGGGCTTCCTAGACCACAGGAAGAGGTATCCTGGGGTGAGGCTAGTTTGTGCAGGGGTCTTTGACATGGCACGCACATGTCAAGACCGAGCACAAGGTAGATTCCTTTAAAGGAGAAATGGAATGTTCTCAAAATAATGGTAGAAAGGGATATGCAAAACACATCTTCTAAGTAGTTCTCCAGAATAAATGACAAGCAAGAGAGAAAGAGTATGGAAGTGTGCAGAAATGCCTGCATTTAAATCCGTGCACTGCCACTTACCACCTCTGTGTTCTTACTGAGGTTATTTCACTCCTCTGAGCCTCAGTCCCACCAACTGTAGAGTGGGAATTTGACTCATACCTGTGTGGCTGTTTAAGGATGATATGATACTTTCTTGTAGAGACTGTTTACTGGGCACTTACCATGGGTCACATTGTGCACCAACTGTTTGATAACTATATCTCTTTTATTTCTCACAACAACACTGAGGTAAATACCCTTTTTATTTCATATTTCAGATAAGGAGAATGAGGCTTAAAACATTTTGTGACTTGCTGAGAGTTACAGGACTAATAAGCAGTCAATGTGGAATTTGAATCCAAAAGTGTGTTTCCGAAGCCCTACCCCGACCCTGGCACGTACAAGGTGCTCCATCAAGTTCAACCTGATGGCATCTGGAAGACAGTGTAGTGCAGACTTATTTCATCCAGAACATGGTAGAAACTTAGGACAAATGGCTCTTTCATTGATTTCAATTACATGCTTCCTACTGAGGCACTCATGGCTCATGGAATCGGAGTTTAAAATGATCAGTTAGAGCTTCTCGCACACCCACAGAGGGGATTCAGAATCTGGTAGAGCTTTGAGGCAATCCATTGATCAGCAAATCAGAGACCGCTCCTCTTCTCCAACCTTCCCGTCTTGGCTCACAGAAAAGGAACTTCTGGATTTCCAGAAAAGTCAAGAAGAGCACTTTTGCCCTTCCTTCCTTCCTTCCTTCACACCAGGAGGCTTCACTACCAGGAGAAGAACTGGCATGCATGGCTCACATCCCTTCTGTTTTTAAATTTTTGGCCAGCCCGGACCTCAGCAGGTGTGGGCACATTTGCCATACAGAAGGCAAACCAGAGCTCTCCCACGCCACAACTTGAGACTTGCTAACTTCTTCCCTGGTGTCTTGGACTCTTGTCCACATGGGAAAATACATGACAGGACTTGGAATTGAGCCGCCAACCTCACTTCTAAGTCCAGGGGCCACTCCAAATATTGTCTAACTGTTGTAGATTGGGTGACATGAACGGCAGCCCAACCCCCATTCTTTCCTTCTTGATTTGGTACCTTTGTGCAGCACACCCTGCTCTGTTGACCCTCATTTCCTTTATCATTAACTTCTGTGGGCTGGATTGGTCAGCTTTCTTTAGAAACAAGGGACAGAGACATAAGCCAACAGAGACATTCCAGAAAAATATCTTGCCTAGCATCAAAGACCTAGACGTTTGATCAGAGATAGAGTAGCGGAGTTAAATGGCACCAGTAATATTCACAGGGACATCCAAAGAATGTTCCGGAGCAAGCGGTCTGCAAACCATGAGCCACGAGCCAAATCTGCCCTGCCATGTGCTTTTTATAAAAAATAAAATTTTATTGGAACACAGCTATGCCTATTTATTTAAGTCTATGGCTGTCTTCCTGCTGTAACAGCCAAGTTGAGTCGTTACAAGAGAAACTATGTGGCCCACCAGTTGCCATCTAGTTGATTCCAACTCATGGCAACAGCATGTGTGTCAGAGTAGCACTGTGTTCCATAGGGTTGCCAATGGCTGATATTTTGGAAGTAGGTTGCCAGGCCTTTCTTCTGAGGCACCTATGAATGGATTCCAACAACCTCCTACCTTCTGGTTAGTGGCAGAGTGCGTTAACCCTTTTCACCACCCAGGGACTCCCACAAAGCCCAAAATATTTACTATCTGGCCCTTTAAAGAAAAAGTTTGCTGGCCTCTGCTCTAGATCCTCAGTGCTTTTCAAATGTTAATGTGAAAATAAATCACATGGGAGTCTTGTTACTAGGTCAGGAGATTCTGTGTTTCTAAACAAATTCCCAGACAATATCAGTGATGCTGGTCCTCAGGGCATATTCTGAGTTGCCAGGTGGTTGAGTGGCACATCCATTAGAAGTTTCCGCAATTATGGGAGCACTCTGTCCTCTGCACATCCAATACGGCAGCCACAAGCCATGTGTGACTACTGAACGCTTGAAGAATTAGTGCAACTAAGGAACAGAACATGAGGAACTTACATAAAATATATTTAATTTTAATTAATTTAAACGTCAACAGCCACAGGTGGCTAGTAGCGACCACATTGGACTGCATGGTTCAAAGCATATATCCTACATTTGCTTGCCCGTTTCTAAGAGAAAGACAAACCATGCCTGGTTGGCTGAGGTTTCCTTCCAATTTAAAAAAAAAAAAAAAAAAGGTATTAGCATTGCAGACAAGTTTAGAGGATATTAAGCCTTGGTTGCTGATGGGGAAGGAGGGCTCAGAGATACTGCAATCTGGCCTGAGTATAATACACCCCTTTGTTACACTTAAATACCGTCATACTATCTTATATACAGCAAAGCATCGGGATGTTTTATGGTAACAATGCGCCAGCAAGAAAACCCCAGACAACTCTAAAAAGGCGCTAATTATTATTATTAGTGTTTTGCGCTAACAATAAATGTCAAATGGAACCCTGAAAACAAATAACTACCTGTCACCAAGTGAATGAAAGGCAATTTTACTAAAGTGAATTAAAACCCCAAACATCACCAAGCCCAACTGGCGAGCAATGCCAAGACAGCTTACGGATGCCTTGGCGAGCGCCCGCCTGAGCAGTAGGGATGGGGCGTCCTTGGGGTGAAGTCCCATGGGCTGGCTAGATCCCTGACACTCGGGGCACCTGGGGAGGGGCGGTGGGCGGAGCTGAAATGAGCGGGGGAAGGGGGGACGCATCTTCTGGAGGGACCCTTCATCATAGCAAATGGAAATCGGAGGCTTTTAAAGATGGAGAAACTTTATTTATTGGCTGGGCTGCAGCCTGCTTGAGTGTTATCAGTGAAAAATTAAAGTTGGACCGCAGAGCGCGGACTTGTTCTCATGACATATTTCTCTTAGATTTTTCAGAGTGCATTCTGGGTGTCTCCCAAAGACTATTTTTTAAAAATAAATCGTACATTTTATTTTTTCAGACTTCATTTATCTTTGATATCTGATTGACATATTCAGGACAGTCTAAGCCTTTCTGCTGAAGCGAGCTATGACAGGAGCTGCTACAGCAGTCAACATCACAGAGCCCTCCCCGGGAAGAGGGCCTGTGTCTTTAGATCTACCAGGAAGGAGGACCCGCTGGGTTTCTTTCTAGAAGGCGGTGAAGTGGTGGGACCCGCCTCTGGGGTCACCAGTTAGATGAGGCTTAGAGGCTTGATCCCAGCTCTCTCTCATTTTTGCAGAATCTTCAGAGATATCAGGAGATTCTGGAGAGGCAAGAGCCTGGGGCTTGCCTCTCAGTTTGCTACTTAGTTACAATCACTGGGGGAAGAAAGGGCACGTGAAACTGAAGATGTTCGCCTTGTTACCAGGAGCAGCTGCGTGTATTCTGCCTGGTTCAGGGCTGACCTCTGTCTCTTTGTCTCTTTCCCTCCCTTCTCTCTGCCTCCCCGCCCCTTCGCTTCTTTCCTCTCTCTTCCCCTTTTTTCCAATGTTTGAATGATAATATATTCACATGGTTCTACACTCAAAAACATCAAAAAGTTATTCAGAGTAAATAAGCCTCCCTCCCACCTTATCGTTCAGTCATCCTGAAACCCTTCTCTCTAAAAAAAACTAGCTTGGTATTAATCAAAGCAAATCAAACCCTTGGCCGTCCAGTCAATTCTGACTCATACTAACCCTACAGGACGGAGTAGATCTGTCTCATAGGGTTTCCAAGGGGCATCTGGTGGATTCGAGTTGCCAACCTTTTGGTTAACAGCCGAATACTTAACCACTGGTGTATAGAAATAAATATACACACATTAAGCCCGTAGGTATACACACACACACACACACATTTTCCTCCTTTTTTAAACAAATGGTAATATGCACATTTTTCGCTTTGCCTTTTTTTAATCCTAAAATCCTTTGACTTGGAGATTATTCCATATAGCTCATAAAGGGCTTTTTTCTTTTCTTTTTTAAAGAGATGCAGTGTACTCCACTGTATGGCTATAGCATAAATTATTCATTGAGTTTCCTGAATCCAGAGGCATTTGGGGAGTTTCCAAACTTTTGCTCTTACCAGGGATCCTGCAGTAAATAATCTTGTATGCGCACCATTCCACACACGTGGGAGGGTCTCTGTACAATAAATACCTAGAAGGGGACTTGGGGGGGCAAAGGGTAAGTGCATTTGTAATTTTGACGAATATTGCCAAATGGCCTCGCATGGAGGTTGTAGAAATTACATCTCCACCGATCATAAAGGAGAAGGGCTGCTTTCTCGTACTCTGACTTGCAGAGGGTGCTATCAAACTTTTTGACTTTTACAAACGGGAAAAGGGAAAGATAGTCTCTCCCAGTAAAATTTTACTTCACGTTTTTCTTGAACCAGGTATGAAGTATCTTCCATCTACTCATTTATACAAGATATTTATTCTTAGTCAACTGTCTATTCATAGTCTGCGTCCCTTTGTCCTGTTTGTCTTTTCCACTGATTTCTTGGAAGGCTTCATATATTGGGAGAATTAGCTCTCAGTCTGTTTAATGAGAAACACATATTTTGTTCTCGACTTTAAAGGATGTGTGTTGTTGTCATGACTGTTGTCATCGTTAGCTACTGTTGAGTTGATTCCACGTGACAGAGCAGAACTGCCCCGAAGGGTTTTCTAGGCTATAATCCTTATGGGAGCAGATTGCCAGGTTTTTCTCCTGCAGAGCCACTGGGTGGGTTCGAACCGCCAACGTTTTGGTTAGCAGCTGTGCACTTAACCATTGCACCAATAATTCTTCAATGCTTAACTATTTATTCATTTATTACAAACACACCAACTGTGCTCCTCGTTCTAGCAGGGCAGACAGACAAGTAAGCAAGCAAGGATGACAAAGTGGGGAAATGTGCTTGATGGAAATGTGCAGTGCTTGGGGCACCAAGGAAGCACTGCTACCCCATCCCCAGGGAGCTATCATGGAAGGCTGCCTGGAAGAAGTAGTTTGGCAGCTAAAACCTGAAGGACAAGTAAGAGGTGGTCAGACAAAAAGGGGGGTGATAGTAGGAAGAATGCGGGTGTTTATGCCAGGAGAGGAAATATGAGAAGAAGAGAAAAAAATGATTGCCAAGGAAGTGACAAGAATTCAGTGTGAAGTACGAAGAGGTGAAGGTTGAAAGGGAGAAGGGGCTGCCTTAACGAATCAGCTCCTGCCAAGTCATCCCCAACTCATGGGGCCCCCATGTGTGTCAGAGCAGATCTGTGCTCCACAGGGTTTCCAATGGCTGGTTTTTCAGAAGTAGATTGCCAGGCCTTTCTTCTGGGGCACCTTTGGGTGGACTGGACCCTTCACCCTTTCAGTTAGCAACCAGAGACATTAACAACTTGCACCACCCAGGGGCTCCAGGACTGCCTCAATGAGGGGCAAAATTGTAGGCATTTTTAGGGTCAGGGCTTATGTTCACCTACACTGACGCTGTGTAATTGCTGGGGACATTCTGACGACCGTGATAGACAAGTTCCTTCCTTTGTGAAGCTTAAATTTTAATGGTAGAGGGCATAGATGATAAACAATAGACCAGATAAATAAATAAAAGTAACAATCCATGTTTTTAGTGCTATGAAAGAAATAAACAGGCTGTTTTAGAAAATAACAGCAGGGCCTCCTGTCGAAAGGGTGTCCAGAGGTGGCGCCACCTGACATCCAAGCTAGGTCAGAGCCAGTGAGGAGAAACAAGGTTGCAAACAGTGAGCTGCAGACCTTGTTTCCATTCCTGCACCCTTGCCATGCCCAGGGTAGTCCTGGTGCTTGGTACAAACCAAAGGAATGTTCATTTACTGCGTTTTCTCTGAACAAGAAGGAATGAGCTTAAATTACGCACAAAGAGAGCTTTATTTGGACACAAGCAAGATCTGTCTCAAGTTTATGAAAGGAATTTCCAAGAGATTTGGGAATATTCCTGGAGAGACTACCACCTCTGTTTTTTCTACATCCACAGATTGCCCAGGCCGGGGCTGTATGCACAGCAGCAAATGAGGAAGAGCTTGTTAAAATTATTATTATTGTTGTTGTTGAAAATATACATGGCAAAACATACACCAATTCAATGATTTCTATGTGTACAACTCAGTGACGTAGAATACATTCTTCAAGTTGTGTAACCCTCGTCACCTTCCTTTTCCAAATTGTTTCTCCTCAACTAACATAAACTCACTGCCCCTTAAGGTTCCTATCTAACCTTTCGAGTTACTATTGTCAATTTGATCCCGTGTAGATAATTCTCTAAAAAGCATGATGTTCAAAGCAGATATTCTTTACTAAGCTAAATTATTATTTGATTCGAAGAAGAATTCAGGGGATATTTTTTGTTTATAATTTAAAGATTACCTCAGGGCAATAGATGTGGGAGTTCATTGAGCCTCCATGGCTCCAGAAAATCCGGATTACATGAGGATTTGAAATTCTGTGTTTCCCCCTTTTGATCAAAGATTCTTCCTTAGGCTCTGATCAAAACATTCAGTAATGGTAGCTGGGCACCAAACTCGTCTTCTGGTCTCATGTCAAAGGAGGCAGTTGTTCATGGAAGCAATTAGTCACACATTCCATTTAGGAGGAAGAGCATCTTAAATGAAAAGCTGTAACATTTGACAGACCATGAGCTGACTCCTTTATGCACTGGACTGCGAGCAGGTCATATGTCTTCCAGGTTAGAGGGTCTTCCAATTTTAACTCTTGTGAACAACTAGAGTCTTCAGTGGGCTCAGCTTCCTCCCAGTTTGTCGGTGATTTTCTTATTCTTCTGAGACCTGAAAGTGGGTTACTCTAACATGTCTCATATATGAACAAGTAGGTGAAGTGGTGCTTGAAACACAGAAGGGAAAAACAAACAAATAATGGGATACAGTAAAGACTTCTCAAATTACAAATCTCATTTTGATGATATTGGCATCACTTGTACCTGAAACTGACAATTACTCAAAGATGAGAAAGAATAACAAGAAATTAAAATACCAGGATTTGAAGGCATTGGACAAATTATAGGTTAAATTTCCAGATGTGAAGAGCCTGATACTGATATTAACAGTAACAAGTTTTCACTATGTACTAGGCCCTTTTGATAAACACTTTTCATGTCTTATTTTATTTCTCCTAATGACAGCCCTAGATAGTATGTATTATTCATTCCATTCCAAAGACATGGAACTTGTAATATCCTGACTTTTAACAACCAGTCAAAGGTCTCACATTTGGTTAGTCACTGAGCTGGAATTTAAATCCAAGAGGCCTATTGGCTGCCCTACTCTTAACCGTGGGGTTATGACGTCCTCCTTGGAGAGTGCCTAGTTTCCACTGAGAGCTAGAAACATTGTTTCCACTAATCCAGGGGTCCTCAAGTATTTTCCTTAAAGGGCCAGATAAGAAATAGGTTCAGCTTTGCTCACCATGCAGTCATGGTCACAACTGCTCAACTCTGTCCTTGTGGGGAAGCAGCAGCCATAGATAATACATAAACAAACAGGGTGGCTGTGTGCCAACAGAATGTTATTTAGGGACACTATAATTTAAATTTTATATAATTTTGTGTATCATAACGTGATATTCTTCTTTTGATTTTTTTTTAAACCATTTAAAAATATGAACACCCTTCTTAGCTCATGGGCCATACTAAAATAGGTGGTAGGCAGGCTTGGTCCATGAGCCATAGTTTGCTGACCCCTGTACAAGTCTGTGGCTCCCTGGGTGTTGTAAACAGTTAAGCTCTGGGCTATAACCCAAGGGTTGGCAGTTCAAACCCACCCAGAGGTGCCTCGAAAAAGGCCTGGTATCTACTTACAAAAGGTTACAGCCATGAAAACCTTAGGGAGCACAGTTCTATTCTGGAACACATGGGGTCACCAGGAGTCAGAATCCATGCCACAGCAACTGGTTAGTTTAGTTAGCACAAGTCTGTTAGCTTCTTCAGCCAAGCAAGCTGCTTTGACAATAACAACTGGTTAACTACTGAAAGGAAAAATAGGCAGAGGAGAAGAGGAGAAAGAGAAGAAAAAAGAGAAAAAGAAAGAACAAAATATGCAAATTACATTAATTTTGAGCTTTGACTTTTAGCTAACTCTTGGTATGACTTACCAAGAAATTCATTTAGCAATATGTTTAAAACTATGTAATAATGTGCCTTATTTTATTAAAAAAAAAATCGCTTTGAGGAAAATAACTAAAGCAAACAAGTATACAAAGACACAAATGCAACAATGTTGGAGTACTATTATTTATAATAAAAAAATCCACAACCCAAAATATCCAGTAATTGTGAATCAATTAAATAATATAACAATGGAAAATTATGCGTGTGTTAACATTTATTATGTAAATTTCTACTTACTGACACAGAAAGATGCTCATGTAATAGGAGAGGAAAATTGAAGGTCACAAGATAATTGGTTTCTCCTGAGCCCACCTTTGCAATGTATGTATGTATGTGTGTATGTATATATATGAGTGTGTATTTATATGTGTACACACACACGTATATATATACATACACAAAAAGAAAACTGGAAGGCTATATATCAAAATCTACTACCCATTTGCCAGTTTCTGGTACTCTGGGGACTTGCGTGTTGCTGTAATGCTGGAAGCTATACCACTGGTGCCCCACGTGTCTGTCAGTTTGTCGTCCTGTGGGGGCTTGCATATTGCCGTGATGCTGGAAGCTATGCCACTGGTATTGAGATACCAGCAGGGTCATCCATGGAGGACAGGTTTCAGCTGAGCTTCCAGACTAAGACAGACTAGGAAGAAGGAATTAGTGGTCTACTTCTGAAAAGAATTAGCCAGGGAAACCTTATGAATAGCAGCAGAACACTGTCTGATATAGTGCTGGAAGATGAGCCCCCCAGGTTGGAAGGCACTCAAAAGATGACTGGGGAAGAGCTGCCTCCTCAAAGTAGAGTCGACCTTAATGACGTGGATGGAGTAAAGCTTCATTTGCTGATGTAGCATGACTCAAAATGAGAATAAACAGCTGCAAACGTCCATTAAAAATTGGAACCTGGAATGAACGAAGTATGAATCTAGAAAAATTGGAAATTGTCAAAAATTAAATGGAACACATAAACATCAATATCCTAGGTATTAGTGAGCTGAAATGGACTGATATTGGGCATTCTGAATCAGACAATCATTTGGCCTACTATGCTGGGAATGACAACTTAAAGAGGAACGATGTTGCATTCATCGTCAAAAAGAGCGTTTCAAGATCTAGCCTGAAGTACAGTGCTGTCAGTGATAGGATAATATCCATAGGCCTACAAAGAAGACCAGTTAATACGACTATTATTTAAATTTGTGCACCAGCCACTAAGGCCAAGGATGCAGAAACTGAAGACTTTTACTAGCTTCTGCAGTCTGAAACTGATTGTACATGCAATCAGGATGCATTGATAATTACTGGTGATTGGAATGCAAAGTTGAAAACAAAGAAGGGTCGGTAGTTGGAAAATATGGCCTTGGTGATAGAAATGATGCTGGAATCACATGATAGAATTTCACAAGACAAACGACTTCTTCATTATAAATACCTTTTTTCAGCAACATAAACAGCGACTATACACGTGGACCTCTCCAGATGTAATACACAGGAATCAAATCGACTACATCTGTGAAAAGAAATGATGGAAAAGCTCAATATCATCAGTCAGAACAAGGCCAGGGGCCGACTGTGGAACAGAACATCAGTTGCTCGTATGCAAGTTCAAGTTGAAACTGAAGAAAATTAGAACAAGTTCACAAGAGCCAAAGTATGACCTTGATTATATCCCACCTGAATTTAGAGACCATCTCAAGAATAGATTTGACGTGTTGAACATTAATGACTGAGTTGTGGAATGACATCAAGGGCATCATACATGAAGAAAGCAAGAGCTCATTTAAAAGAGAGGAAAGAAGGAAAAGACCAAAATGGATGTCAGAAGAGATTCTGAAACTTGCTCTTGAATGTCGAGCAGCTAAAGCAAAAGGAAGAAATGATGAAGTAAAGGAGCTGAACAGAAGGTTTCAAAGGGTAGCTGGAGAAGACAAAGTAAAGTATTATAATGACATGTGAAAAGAGCTGGAGATAGAAAATTGAAAGGGAAGAACATGCTTGGCATTTCTCAAGCTGAAAGAACAAATTCAAGCCTCAAGTTACAATAGTAAAGGATTCCATGGGGAAAACACTAAACGACACAGGAAGCATCAAAAGAAGATGGAAGGAATATACAGAATTATTATACCATAAAGAATTGGCCTACATTCAACCATTTCAAGAAGTAGTATATAATCAGAAACCAATGGTACTGAAAGAAGAAGTCCAACCTGCTCTGAAGGCATTGGTGAAAAACAAGGCTTCAGGAATTGACGGAATACCAATTGAGATGTTTCAACAAACAGATATAGCGCTGGAAATGCTCACTCATCTAGGCCAAGAAATTTGGAAGACAGCTACCTGGTCAACTAACTGGAAGAGATCCATATTTATGCCTATTCCCAAGAAAGGTGATGCAATCAAACGTGGAAATTATTGAACAATATCATTAATATCACGTGAAAGCAAAATTTTGCTAAAGATCATTCAAAAGTGGCTGCAGCAGTATATTGACAGGGAACTGCCAGAAATTTAGGCTGGATTCAGAAGATGGCATGGAACCAGGGATATCATTGCTGATGTCAGATGGACCCTGGCTGAAAGAGAATACCAAAAGGATGTTTACCTGTGTTTTATTGACTATGCAAAGGCATTCGACTGTGTGGATCATAACAAATTATGGATAACATTGTGAAGAATGGGAATTCCAGAACACTTAATTGTGCTCATGAGGAACTTGTACATAGATCAAGAGGCAATTGTTCAGGCAGAACAAAGGGATACTGAGTAGTTTAAAGTCAGGAAAGGTGTGCATCAGGGTTGTATTCTTTCACCAAACCTATTCAATCTGTATGTTGAGCAAATAATCTGAGAAGCTGAACTATATGTATCAGGATTGGAGAAAGACTAATTAAGAACCTGCACTACGCAGATTAAACAACCTTGCTTGCTGAAAGTGAAGAGGACTTGAAGCACTTACTCATGAAGATCAAAGACCACAGCCTTCAGTATGGTTTACACCTCAACATAAAGAAAACAAAAATTCTCACAACTGGACCTATGAGCAACATCATGATGAATGGAGAAAAGACTGAAGTTGTTAAGGATTTCGTTAATCAACTCCCACGGAAGCAGCAGTCAGGAAATCAAAAGACGCATTGCATTGGGCGAATCTGCTGCAAAAGACTTCTTTAAAGTGTTGAAAAGCAAAGATGTCACCTTGAAGACTAAGGTGCACCTGACCCAAGCCATCGTTATTTTCAATTGCATCATATGCGTGTTAAAGCTGGACAGTGAATAAGGAAGACTGAAGAAGAATTGACACCTTTGATTTGTGGTGTTGGCAAAGAATATTGAGTATACCATGTACTGCCAAAAGAATGAACGAATCTGTCTTGGAAGAAGTACAACCAGGATGCTCCTTAGAAGTGAGGATGGCGAGACTACATCTTACATATTTTGGACATGTTTTTAGGAGGGATCAGTCCCAAGAGAAGGACATTGTGCCTAGTAAAGTAGAGGGTCAGCAAAAAAGAGGAAGACCCTCAATAAGATGGATTGACACAGTGGCTGCAACAATGGGCTCAAGCATAACAACGATTGTGAGCATGGTGCAGGATCGGGCAGTGTTTCATTCTGTGGTACACAGGGTTGGTATGAGTTGGAACCAACTTGACGGGACCTAACAACAACACAGCATACCACTGGTATTTCAAATACCAGCAGGGTCACCCACTGTAGACAAGATTCAGCAGAGCTTCCAGACTAAAACAGACTAGGAAGAGAGGCCTAGTGATCTGCTTCCAAAAATGAGCCAATGAAAACCTTAAACAAATCACAACAGAATATTGTCTGATATAGCGCTGGAAGAGGAGCCCCCTAGGTCGGAAGGCACTACGCAATAGCCACATCGATGGACTCAAGCGTACCAACAAATATGCAGATGCACAGAGGACTGGGTAATGTTTCCTTCTGTTATACAAAAGGTTGCCACGAATCGAAGCTGACTGGACAACAACTAACAACAACAACATAAACCAAAATATTTTCATTGGGTACTCCTGGATAGAAAGATTATGGATTTTTAAATACATTTTTCCATATTTGCTAAGATTTATATTATTAGAAGTTGCTGTTTTTGTCGGCACAACAATATAGGTTATAAAAACAGAATAGACAAAGATAATTCAGGAGTATCTGAGCCTTGCGTCATGTGTAACAGATTTCATCCAAAAATGCCCTGAAAGTACCCCTCTCTTCAGCTTCTCAGAGTATCTAAATGTTTTCTTCTGTCTTCTCCCGAGGTACGCACTCAATCTATGACTTCTTGTCGGATGGTTAAACTCATAAACTCTCTCTCCTTCTCCTTTGGTAACCTGCCATATGTCTTCCTTCTGACCTGCTGGGAACTCACAAAAGCATTACTTCTCTCAACAGCACGGCACTGGGGGACCGCATTGGGGGAAGACATGGAATTTTAATAGCTTTTCTTCTGGTTCCTTTTCTCTGGGTCCTCTGTTTTCTTGCTAACTTTGCACCAGCGGGCCCCTGCATGTACTTGCTCTCCCACTGTGTCAGCCCCCAGAGCCGTGTTCTCTATGTGACAGTGACGGCAGCCATCCTGGCTGTGATTTATCTTCACAGGTTGCCAAATCATTCTCAGTAGCATGTCTGTGCTCGGTGAATAATGAGAAGGACCTACCATCCATCTACAGGCAAAACAATGTGAGCAGCTACATTTAAATTTAGCTATTTTCCCCTCTCATCTTATTTCTTATTTTCTGGTGGAAAAGGTCCCATTGAAAGGCCGTTGTGGTAAATACCCAAATAATTGTGTCACATAGACAGTCAGTCATTTTTCACTGGAGTCAACCATCACTGTGGATCAGCTGTCCTCCTCAAGTTGCAAACTCTGCTCAAACTCTCCAGCCTCATAATTGCAATTTCTGCACGGCATCTCAGCACACAGCCTGTAGCTCTTCAGAAGGGACTTGTTTCAAAGGCTTCCTATTAACTATGGAGGGCCCGTTATTGTACCAGTAATGTGGTCTGTAAATTGCAAGAGGATACAACCTTTACCTAAGGCAGCATTTGGGATCTGGCTACGTCTCCCTGATAAATAATGAAAGAATGCTGAAGCACAGTAAGACTGCCTCTACCTGATGAGACAGGGAGTAAGTTTGCTGGGAAGTTTTGGGGACAAACAGATATGAGTTTGAATTCTTGGTCAGCCACTTGCCATCCAGCTGCTTGACTTTGGGATAATTATGTATTCTCTGAGCCTGCCCCCTCTTCTCTTAAATTGGGGTGATGCGTGCCTGTTTTGCAGACATTATGAATGTGGTGGATTTGTTTTGCAAACACAGCAGTGACAATACCTCCTGTCCTGAGCTCTTCTCCACCACCCGTCTGCCAGTTGTTGATTGGTGGCTTGCCTGATGCTATGATGCCAGAAGCTATGCCATTGGTATTTCAAATATCGGCAGGGTCACATATGGTGGACTGGTTTCAGTGGATCTTCCAGACTAAGACAGACTAGGAAGAAAGGCTGGGCGATCTACTTTGGAAAACTAGCCAATGAAAATTCTATGGGTCAGAGCAGAATATTGCCTGATACAGCGCTGGAAGATGAGCCCCCTAAGTTGGAAGGCAACAATGGACTCACACATACCAGCAATCGTGAGGATAGTGCAGGACCAGGCAGTACTTTGTTCTGTTGTACACAGAGTCCTCGTGAATAAGAACTGACTAACAAAATGGTCTTGAACATTGCCCCTCCTTCACGAGCCCAAAAACAAAGATGAGAAAGCAGGAAGGGACAGGAAAATGGGACGAATGGAAACAGGGAACCCGGGGTAGAAAAGGAGAGAGTGTTGACACATGCAGGGCTGCCAACCAGTGTCACAAAACAATTTGTGTCTTAACTGTTTGATGAGAAACTAATTTGCTCTGTAAATTTTCCCCTAAATTACTATTTAAAAAATTAAATATTTAAATATGAGAATTAAAAAAAAAAAGTCATGGGCATTGTGACTTTAAAGAGACACACCATTATATCTAGTAGCATTGGCTTCTCCATGCTTTTCCATCAATTGGATATTTATTCAATCAAAACAATGAATGAAAGGATTATCTGCACTCTGGAAAACCTCCAACTTAGAATGTGTGTCACCCCTGGTATGGAATGTAGGTGACACTTCTCCTCAACAGCCTTGCCCCTTCTGCCTAACAACCTGGGGCGCAGGGGATGGGCTAGTAGAACCCTTTTCTCCATGGGTTGAAGTATTTCAGAATGCCAGATAAACATTTTTTTAAAAAGTAAAAATATTGTTCTTTCAGGCTGCTGTCCTGTAGTGCTAAGAACAGGGAGGGGGCTGGGAGAGACACATAACAGAAAAACATGACACAGACGCAGAATTGTTTCTTAATAAAAAATCTCTCAAAGTTTTCCGCAAGGCCCTGTCAGCAGCTCTTCAAGTGGCACAGCTTATTTTAAATTTTATTTAAATCAACAAATTGTACACACTTGAATACAGAAACAGAATACAGGGAAAACACAAGCTGCCCTAACAGAGTAACGTCTAATAAACATTATGCTACTCGGAGATATTTGCTGTTTAATCACCCCATGAAAGGACGCATTCAGCCAAAAGATGTCAGATAGCATCTTGCTAGAGGCAACGGTGCCAGCTTTCCTGGCTTCGGAGTTCATGCAGCTAATTTTTTTTCCCTCTTCCTCATTTTTTTTTTTTAGAATATCAAACTCTGAGCTGCTCTGCCTCTTGGACCATTCAGAGGATGAAGCATTTGTGCTTTGAGTAATAATGATAATGACCATTTACTGAATGGTTCCTTTGTCAGCACTGGCTACACACTTGGTGGGACCCAAGCATGTAGCCAAATAAAAAATGCACATTTTTTATGTGCAAAATGAGAAGGTGGTACCCCTTATTTAAAATTACTGAGAATTTCAAGAGTAGAAAGCAGAGCACTGAACCAAGCATGGGGTCCTTCTTAGCAGCTTATTGTTGTTGGGTGCCGTCGAGTTGATTTTCGACTCATAGTGACCCGATGTGACAGTGTAGAACTGCCCCATAGGGTTTTCAAGGCTGTAATCTTTACAGAAGGAGATCACCAAGTCTTTCTCTGTGGAGTCACTGAGTGGGTTCAAACCACCAACATTTCAGTTAGCAGCTGAGCAATTAACCATTGCATCACCAGGGTTCCTCGTCTGAGCATGGGGGTCCTTATTTGACTGCACAGGTCACATACCTGGGAAGCTGGCCCTGACTTTGTTCACTGTTCATATTTGAGGCCATCTGAGACAGTCTCATTTTCTTAGCAGCCGATTCCCCCTTCTTACCTACTCCAAGGCAAGACTCCGTGGTTCATAAAACTCCACAGGACTAAGAATAGTTGGTACCTGAACTGCTTTGTAAGGATGGAACCAGCTTTTGTCGTACTGGCTAGAGTGTGTAAACTGTGAGCTAATTACTGCGGATAATAGAAAATACTTAAGAGGCTGCATTGGAACAACAGAGCAGAAGGGAAAAGCAAAGAGAACTAGATGACATGGGTGCCCAGAGGGGAGCTTTGAGGAAGGGCAACTAGGAAATTGAAATGGAATTTTTTAGGTGATGTTTTGCCACACGGTATATGATGTAAGTCCTCTTCCCTCTTTCCCCTCAAAATCTTCAGTAAAGTCTACTTTAATCACTAAAGCAATGAGGAGGATTGTGATAAAATGTTGAGTACGGCCTCCAACAGGGTGAAAGGAGAAATCAGAGGCTACCCATTGGATGATCATCATATTTGGATGACACACAAATTACCTCATTTAATTCTCCCAACAGAGCCATGAGAACTTTATCAAAGACCTTCATGCACCCATTTTCTGCAAAGGCGTTAGCTTCTTGAAAAATACCAATTTATGGAAGTTCTTTATGTATTAAAGAAATGAGTCCTTTGTTCCATGAGTTGCAAATACTTTTGGTGTTGTTGATGTTGTTTTTTATTTTTTTACCCATGCAAATTCTTTTTTTATTTTATATTTTTTGTATCTGTGTAGCTGAGTTTATTAATTATTTTATGGCTTCTGCACTTGGTGCCATTTTTTAAGATGAGCATTTCCACCCTGTGACTATAAAAAAAGTTGTTGCATGTTTGTTTTCTAGTATTTCATAGGTTTGTTTTCTGTTATATTTAAACGGACATCAGGCCTAAATTTTAGTGTAAGGTGGGAGGTAAGATTGCATTTTTTTTTTCCCAGATAGCTATACAGGTGTCCTAACATCATATGTCGTATAATCAATCTTTTCTAAACTGATTTAAATATCACTTTTATCACATAGTGAATTTTTATATGTATTCGTGCCTATTTTTGGACTCCATCCTGTTTCTGGAAACCCTGGTGGCATAGTGGTGAAGAGCTATGGTTTTTGGTTACAAAAGGTCAACAGTTCAAATCTACCAGGCACTCGTTGGAGACTCTATGGTGCAGTCCTACTCTGTCCTATAGGGTCACCATGAGTCAGAAATGACCGGATGGCAGTGGGTTTGGTTTGGTGTATTCTGTTTCTAGGCTGTAATCTTTATGGAAGCAGACTGCTGTACCTTTCTCCCAAGGAACCTCTGGGTAGGTTTGAACCAACAACTTTTTGGTTAGCAGCGGGGTGCTTAAGCATTGTGCCACCAGGGCTCCGTACTTCATCTTACTGAGACAGTTTTCTGTAAGATGAGAGTATGTTGACAGCTGTCATTTTGTCTGCCACCTCCTTCTTTGTAAACCAATTCCCCCTCCCATTTTCTTTTGGGTAGGCAGCCTCTCCTGCTCTCAGTCCATGTGGTGTGGGGGGAGTTGATCCCTTCCCCAGGTCCAGGGGGTGGAAACACAACCCCGTCCTGCCAATCAGATCACTGCACCTCCCCCACACTGGTCACAGTGATTTAAGGTTGACATAGTGAGAGCTAAAACCAAACATCTTCCTAGACCTTGCTGACTGTGCTAAGCTCATGGGCACACTTGGGAAAGGCCTGTCTAAGAAGAAAAACAGCACAGAGGAAATAAAAGATGAGAGAGACTTGATTAAATGAGTTGAGCGCTTGGAACCAGTACTGCTTATTTACTGCCTAAGGGTTTCATCAAGCAAGAACAATAATAACAAAAATTACAACAACAACAAAATAGTAACAGTCACCATAACTAACATTTATTGATCACTTATTAGGGACCAGATACAAAGCTATGGGGACTTTATCAAATCTCAAAACTTTGCTTACTTGAACTTTTTCAGTCTTCTTAATAATGCAATAAGGTGAGGCTATAGTTACTATCTCATTTCCAGCCAGAAAACTGAGGCCCAAAGATTTTAATAACTTGCCCAATGTCAGAGGGAGGTAAGTGGCAGAGTCAAGATCCAAACCCATGCTGTTATGCTCTAGCATCTAAATACTCATACCCATAAAGAAACTTTCAGCCTGAAGCCTGTTTGAGAAGGGTTTCTGTCATCAGTAATGATGCCATTTTAATTCCATGATCATAATATCTCCCTGGAAAAGCTGTGGAGAGCAAAATGAGTTTACACGTGTAAAGTCACATAGTGCACTGCCTGGTGCTCAACAAGCATCCAAATGTTATGTGTTGCTGCTACAATGTAATCACTGAGTCTTACTGTCCTACCACTCAGAAGCAGAGAGGAGTAAAGACTGCATCTCTTTGGGGCTATTTATATTAGTCTCGCCTGGATTCAGAAGACTTCAGCTGGGACTGCAAACTCACGTGCCTGGAGGGGACAGAAAGTTAGTTTAAACAGGGTTTCTCAACTTCAGGACTATTGACCTTTTGGGCTGATTGATTGTTTGTTGTGGGTGGTTGTCCTGTGCGTTGCAGAATATTTAGCAGCATCCCTGGCTTCTACCCACTAAATGCCAGTAGGAAACCCCAGTTGTGGCAAACAAAAATATCTCCAGACATTGCCAAATAGTCATGGGGGGGAGGGGATGCGAAATTACTCCCAGTTGGGAACCCCTGGTTTAAATGAATGAAGTCCATACTTACGGTAGTCTTGGTGACTCAGTTCCAGCTAATTGTTGTTAAGGGGAAATACGGCCCTACTGCTGCCAGATCTTCCAGATTTTCAAGATTGTTGGCCCAAATTTTTATAATCAGGCACGGGTCAAACAAAAGACACCTGTAGACCATGTCTGGCCTCCTGGCTGCCGGTGCACAGGCTCCAGCCTCGAAGATGTCCCAAGATGTTGCCACAGGTGTCTGCAACGCTACATAGTGCTTGCATTCCTCAAGTACATTTCTCTCAAGGGTGCTGCCTTTCAAAACAGGCGGGCTAATCAAACTAGCATTTAGTTTTCTTAATTGATTAGGTTCGTGTTGCCTCTTAAACAGATGTTCTCATTGTTAACTTGTCACTTGGTGACATGAACTCTAGAGTGAGTATAATGAAAAGGATTATTTAGAAGATGCTCACCCCTTGGAGATTTCAATAGGACCCCTCTATTTTTTCACCCATCTCAATTACTGGTGACTAGGGATATTTTCAAGGAGCCCTGGTGGCACAACAGTTGGTTAAGTACTGGGCTGTTAACTAAAAGGTTGGCAGTTCAAACTCACCCAGTGGTTCTGGGGGAGAAAGTCCCAGTTGATCTGCACCAGTAAAGCTTAAAGCCTAGAAAACCCTATGGGTCAGTTCAACTCTGTTGCATGTGGTGCTGTGAGTCTAAATTGACTCAATGGCAGCTAACAATAACAACCAAACCAAACCCACTGCCATCGAGTCGATTCTGACTCATAGCGACCCTACAGGACAGAGTAGAACTGCCCCATAGGGTTTCCAAGGCTGTAATCTTTAAGGAAGCAGGCCATCACATCTTTCTCCTACAGAGCGGCTGGTGGGTTTGAACCACCAACCTTTTGTTTAGCAGCTGAGTACTTTAACCACTCTGCCACCAGGGCTTCTAACAACAACAATAACGTGAATGTTTTCACTGTTTTTAAGTAGCACAATTCCCTTCAACCTAACTCACTGCCGCGGAGAACTTACCATAAAGATACAGTGGACACTCTTGGAACCCATAGGCAACACATATCATCAGACCTCAGGAGCGAGAGACAAGCTGTATTGAATCAAGTGGCATCATTCCCCTGTTTTCTCAGATGCCCCACTACTCTCAGCTCTGTATCTTTCATGCATTCCCATTCCTCCAGAATGGCTTTCTCTGTTTTTATGGGCATATGGCTGCCCCAGTCCTGAACTTACACATTTCTAGAGTGTCAATTTGAAGTTTCTAGGAGAGAATCTGATTGGGCCAGCTGGAGACAGGCATCAATCCCATGTCCGACCAGAGGAGATGGCATCACAAAGTCAGGCGATCCACTCTATGAGAACAGGTAATTTCTTTTGCTCGTGTTAAATCCCCAGAGCCTAGAGCCATGCCTGGCACATAGGGGTCCTTGTGGTCTTTATTTACATTCCTGGGTGATCTCCTTTAGTTATTGTATCTCCTTAGGCTCCTCTTGCCTGTGACAATTTCTGAGACTTTCCTTGTTTTTTATGACCTTGACAGTTTAGAGGAGAACTGGTCAGGTATTTTGCAGCATATCCCTCAACTGGGATTTGTCTGATGTTTTCCTCATGATTAGGGTAGGGGTATGGGCATGGGAAGAAAACCACCACAGAGGTAAAATGCCATTTTCATAACATCATATCAAAGACACATCCTATCAACATGATTTATCACCTTGATGTTGACCTTGATCACTTAGCTGAGGTGGTGTTTGTCAGGATTCTTAACTGTGAAGTTACTCTTTCTTGTCCCCATTTCCATACTATGCTCTTTGGAAGGAAGTCACTGTGCGTAGTGGGATGTTACGCTTCACCTACTTGAGGATCAAGTATCTACATAAACTCCTTTGAATTCTTGTTCATGGCAGATTTGTCTCTTCTCCCCCTTTTATTTATTTATTCAATCATTTGTTTATATCAGCGTGGATCATGGGTATTTATTTTATACTTTATACTATATATATATATATTTTTTTTACTATATATTTGTACTTTATTTTGTTGCTCAGATTGTCCCAGTTTTGGCTGTTGGGAGCCATTTTGGTTGGCTCCTATGTCTCTTTGACCTGTCCCATGATTGTGGGCTTAACTGAGCACTGCCTTACTTTTGGCACTACAAGACACTGCAGGCTCATTTTGTATATTACCCGCCCAAGTTCTAGAATCTGCCATTTCTCCAAGGAGGCCTGGTTCCTTTTACTGGAGAACAGTATTAGAAACCAAGATGTGGGCATTAGATGTGCTCATTACTACTCAGCATTAAAAAGGAAGGAACTACTAATATAAAATGAATCTGAAAGACATTATGCTAAGTGAAAGAAACCAGATATAAAAGTGAAATGATTCCCAGTACAGGTAAAACTATGGTGACAGGAAGCAGATCAGCGGTTGCCTGGGGTCCCAGATGGGGTTGTGGAGGATGGAATTCACTACAAAGGGGTACAAGGCAAGCTTTCATGTGATGAAAGTGTTCTACATCTTTACTGATGTGGAGGATACCCGGGAGTATGTGTTCTTCAAAACTCATCAAACTCTATACCTGAAATAGGTGCAGTTTAATGTCACGTAAATTATGCCTTACTAAAGTTGATTTGGAGCCCTGGTGGCATAGTGGTTAAGAGATCAGCTGCTAACCAAAATGTCAGAACTGACTCAACAGCACCTAACAACAAAAACAACAACAACGTTGACTTGGGGGGAGCGTGCATTGCAGAGAAGGCAACTCATTTGGAGTCATCCCCCACGTTTTCTCTGGGCACAGTGTGGTTAGCTACTTGACGGAGATACTCAAGAAAAAGATGTTCAATTAGGAAGAAAGCACATTTAAGAGAATATATCAAACTTGAGGGCTGTCAACACAGGATGAAGGCACCAAAGCTGACTGTCAGCTACAATGTCAGAAAATGTCTATTTAGTGTAGAAACCATAAACTGTTTCCCCAGGGGCCACTTACAGGCCCTTGGATGTGCCGCTCTTGCTCTTTATGGCTTTAATTTTTTTTTTTAATTTGTTGCCAACATTCAAAAACTGAGAGATTTAAAATCCAGATTTCAGATATATCTTGAAAAGTTGGGCCCTCGTTCTTCTATGGCACAAGGAGCTGACTACTTTTATCAGAGCCTTTGTGGTCCACGTTTGCTAAGGTCCCAATGAGGTAGTGTCCCTGCTTATGTTATCAGACAGGCTCCTGGAGGTGTGTGAGTTTCTGCCTCCTGGGAAATCTTCCCGAGGCCTAACCAGGAGTTTCCTACTGAACAACCCACAATAGATGTTCGTGAACCATGGAGCCAGATCCTTGGCTACCAACACCAACAGACAGCCCTGAAGTTGACTCAGAGATTTTGGGTCTTTTATTACACATTCCTCAAATCTTCTAAAATGGTGACAAGACCAGTGGCTTTTTTAAAATTGTGGTAAATACACGTGTAACAAAACATTTGCCATTTCAGCATTCTTCAAATGTGCAGTTCAGTGACATTATTTACGTTCTTCATGTTGTTTAGCCATCACCATTAACCATTTCCAGATCTTTCCTTCACCAATAACAGAAGATCAATGTCCCCTAAGCAACGAGCCCCCTTCCCCCTCCCCCTTCCTTCCCACCCTTGGTAACCACTAATAAACTTTGGTCTCCATTTTACCTTCCATTGCTTCTTTTTCTTTCTCATTTTCTTCCTACTTTGTCCTACTTGCTGTTCTTTCTCTACCCTCTTAACTCCATCTCTTTCCACCCACTTTACAGCATAAATGGTATTATAGTTTTTCAGAAAGAAAAATAAGAATATACAAAACTGGAGTTAAAGAATTTAGAGCAGGACAACTGAACATTCTATAGACTAAGTTGGGAAAGAGAAGGAGATACGGAGGCATAAGGTCTTATCCAGTTTGAGTGTGTTTCTCAGAAAGTTGACTTTTGTGGTGACTGATTTTTACCACAGGCTTTCTTACTCAAGGGCTCCTTGAACCCCCTGAAATGATACAAAGAATTGTGTGGTGTGTGCATTTTCCTTCAGAGGGTAGCTTTTGTTTCCCTCAGCTTCTCGAAGTATCTGTGATCCAAAAAGGAATGTGAAACACTGCTGTAACTGTACCTCTTCTGTCTCCCTATGATATTAATTATTAGGACTAATTTTATGGCTCCCAAACAATGCTAAAAGCAGCCTTTGCATTCAACATTGGGAAAATACCAAGAAAGAATTGCCCAAACGTGAGGAATAGGCTGTAACTACATAAACCAAACCAAACCCTTTGCTGTTGAGGCCATTCCAACTCATAGTGATCCTATAGGACAGAGTAGAAAGACCCATAGGGTTTCTAGGGCTGTAAACTTTCCAGAAGCAGACGGCCAAATCTTTCTCCTGAGGAGTGGCTGGTGGATTGAAGCAGCTGACCTCTCTGTTAGCAGCTGAGCACTTAAACCACTGTGCCACCAGGGCTGTTAGTGAAATTGCTGAGGACTTTGTACATACTTTAGTTTTAGCAATAATATTTAATTTATGCTAAAAAAAAATCATGAATGTGTTGAAAGATTTAGCTACAAGAATGTCCATTACAGTGTCACTTATAATCACGAGAAGCTGAAGCCACTTAAATGTTCAACAATGATGACGTAAGTAAAAAATTGTGCTACATCAATGCACAGGTATGTTACGAAATCTTTAAAAATGGTATTGAAGAATATTGGTGTTGATGGTGTGTGCCATTGAGTGGATTCTGACTCATAGCAACCCTAAGGGACAAAGAAGAACTGCCCCATAGGGTTTCCTAGGATGTAATATTTACAGGAGCAGATTGCCAGGTCTTTTCTGGAGCAGCTCAGCGGGTTCAAACCGCCAGCCTTTCTGATAGCAGCTGAGCACCGAACCAGTGTACTACCAGGGCTCCTTTCAATAATATTGTTGTTAGGTGCCATCAAGTTGGTTCCAAATCATAGAGACCCTATGTACCACAGAACAAAACACTGCCTGGTCCTGCATCATGCTTACAATCGTTGTTATGCTTGAGCCCATCGTTGCAGCTACTGTGTCAATCCATCTCGTTGAGGGTCCTCCTCTTTTCGGTTGACCCTATACTCTGCCAAGCACGATGCCCTTCTCCAGGGACTGATCCCTCCTGACAACATGTCCAAAGAATATAAAATGCAGTCTCGCCATCCTTGCTTCTAAGGAGCATTCAGGTTGTACTTCTTC
The DNA here is from genome assembly GCF_030014295.1 of Loxodonta africana. Taxonomy (NCBI): domain Eukaryota; kingdom Metazoa; phylum Chordata; class Mammalia; order Proboscidea; family Elephantidae; genus Loxodonta; species Loxodonta africana. Next base: position 51,923,743 of record NC_087365.1, on the reverse strand, counting down.
CAAGAGAAATTTGTTCATTCTTTTGGCAGTCCATGGTGTATCCAATATTCTTTACCAATGCCACAATTCAAAGACGTCATTCTTCTTCAGGCTTCCTTATTCATTGTCCAGCTTTCACATGCATATGATACAATTGAAAATAACCATGGCTTGGGTCAGGTGCACCTTAGTCTTCAAGGTGGCATCTTTGCTTTTCAATACTTTAAAAGAGGTCCTTTGCAGCAGATTTGCCCAATGCAATGTGTCTTTTGATTTCTTGACTGCTGCTTTCATGGGTGTTGATTGAGGATCCAAGTAAAATGAAATCCTTGACTTCAATCTTTTCTCCGTTCATCATGATGTTGCTTATTGGTCCAGTTGTGAGGATTTTTGTTTTCTTTATGTTGAAGTATAATTCATACTGAAGGCTGTGACCTTTGATCTTCATCAGGTGTTTCAAGTCCTTTTCACTTTCAGAAAGCAAGGTTGTGTCATCTGCATAATGCAGGTTGTTAATAAGCCTTCCTCTAATCCTGATGCGCCATTCTTCTTCATATATTCCAGCGTCTTGGATTATTTGCTCAGCAAACAGATTGAATAGGTATGGTGAAAGGATACAACCCTGATGCACACCTTTCCTGACTTTAAACCATGCAGTATCCCCTTGTTCTGTTTGAACAACTGCCTCTTGATCTATGTACAGGTTCCTCATGAGCGCAATTAAGTGTTCCGGAATTTCCATTCTTTACAATGTTATCTGTAATTCATTATGGTCCACACAATGGAATGCCTTTGCATAGTCGATAAAACACAGGTAAACATCTTTCTGGTATTCTCTGCTTTCAGCCAGGATCCACCTGACATCAGCAATGATATCCCTGGTTCCATGTCCTCTTCTGAATCCGGCCTGGATTTCTGACAGTTCCCTGTCTATACACTGCTGCAGCGGCTTTTGAATGGTCTTTAGTAAAATTTTGCTTTCATGTGATATTAATGATATTGCTTGATAATTTCCATATTTTGTTGGATCACCTTTCTTGGGAAGAGGCATAAATATGGATCTCTTTCAGTGGGTTGACCAGGTAGCTGTCTTCCAAATTTCTTGGCATAGATGAGTGAGCACTTCCAGTGCTGCATCTGTTGAAACATCTCAATTGATATTCCTTCATATACATATATATACAAGCACACACACACACCTGCATACATACGTATATGTCATAATGCCAAACACATTGTTCTGCAATTAACTCTTTTTATCTTCACAATCTTATTCTTCATTCTTCACAATTTTAGGTAACTTCATTCCGCTTAGACCTGATGTTATGGATTGAATTTTGCCTCTCCTCCCAAAACATGTGTAAAATTGCTAACTCCTACCTGCCAATGGAGACCTGGTAGTGCAGTGGTTAAGAGCTTAGCTGCTAACCAGAAAGTTGGAAGTTTATTATGATGTGGCTTATTGGTCCAGCTGTGGGGCTTTTTGTTTTCTTTATTTTGAGATATAATCCATAATGAAGGCTGTGGTCTTTGATCTTTATCAGTAAGTGCTTCAAGTCCTCTTCACTTTCAGCGAGCAAGGTTGTGTCATCTGCACATCGCAGGATGTTAATGAGTATTCCTCCAATCCTGATGCCCCATTCTTCTTCATATAGCCCAGCTTCTCAGATCATTTGCTCAGCATACAGATTAAATACGTATGCTGAAAGAATATTACTGACATGCAAAAAATACATGCTATAATAGGGTATGGTAAACTATGGCCATGGGCCAAGTCCTGCTCATCGCTTGTTTTTATAAAGAGCCTTATTGGGACACAACCATATCTATTCACTTATTATCACTACAGTGGACAGTTGAGTAGTTATGACAGAATCATTATGGCCGGCAAAGTTGAAAATACTTGCTGTTTGGCCCTTTACAGAAAAGGTGTATTGACCTCCGTCCTGTATCATGAAGTGACAAAATAGTATGGCCCCATTCCTGTAAAATCTACACTTAGAGAGAGCGAATATCCAAAATAGATACACCAAAATGGTAACAATGGTTACCTAGAGTTATAGAATAAACAGGTAATCTTTATTATTGCCCATTTGCTTTTCAGCATTTTCTAGAATATATACAATGACTATTACTTTCACCATCACATACACAGGATTTTTTTCTTTTATGTTATAATACCACTTAAAATCCCGTTACAGTTGGCCTTCAGTAGTTTTCACCACGTCTCTCACTGTCTTCTTGTGGAGGCAGTGACAGCAAGAGTCCCTAGTTATTTCGCTGAGTGGCTGTGAAGCCACCGATTGCCCTCCAACCAGTTCTATTCTGCATTATACCTGGGAGGATATAAGCAACAGGAAAAGAGGAAGAGGGCAATGGTGCTTGGAGAAAATTAAGATCTGCAGACATGATACGTCCTAGAGATCAGCCTGTCTTGGTTTCTCCCATAATTATTCACCATTTTGTTTACAAATGGGAAATAACATGGGTACTGCTCGGTGTCTTCCAAGAGTCTGAAGTTAATTTGAAATAATCCTCCAGCAGAAGCTCCAATAAAAGCATCCAAACACCCTGTTGCCATACCCTCTGGCTACTGACAGGACGTTATTGATACACAAATCAAAGTTGACTGTGCTGGTAGCGGTGAGTCCCCTGGCAGTGAGAGCTTTTGACGGAGAAGGTGTTCCTTTCTTAAGACAGGACACACTTAACACAATATTGCATTGTAATGGGCTTAGTCAGACATTAAAGGATCCCGAACAGAAACTTAAAATCTTCCCTTCTTGTTTTTCTTAACTGGAATAGGCAGACAAAAAAAGTTAATCAATAAAAGAAGAAGAAATCCAAATGATGCTTAAGAAAAGGCTCATCAGACATAAAGGAAGTGGCAAACATCATGTGCTTTGAGGGCTGTCACAAGACTTTACCTGTCAGAAACCTGTAATAGGAAACTTATTCCTGCCTGAAGTTTCCACTATTAGAGTCACTTCTTTGAGACACAGTGTTTCATAAAAGGCCCTGCTTGAATAGTACAGAATTAAAGAACTTTTGGGTGTAAAAGGCCCTTGTAGGTCATCAATCCATTCCTGAGCTGGTATGTGAATCCCTTCCTTATTACAACATTGCCTAGCCTTGGTATGATTTCCTCCAAGGACGGGGAACTCATTACCTCAAAAAACAAAGCAACCTATTTCATTGTGAATCGGCTCTAATTACATAAAAGATTTCCTTATGGTGAACTAAAAGCTGTCTCCCTGTAATTTTCATGCGTTGATCATTAGTTTTGTTTTATTTGTTTAACCAAGTATTTATTGAGCACCCTTCCAGGCATTATGTACACAGTAGCATTCCAAATAAGGCAAGTTTCTAAAGATAAAACTCGTTAAAACCAAGCTCATTGCCAGGGACTCGATTCCGACCCTATAGGACAGAGTGGAACTATCCCAGATTTCCGAGGTTATAATCTCTACAGAAGCAGTCTGCCACACCCTTCTCCAGCAGAGTGGCTGGTGGATTCAAACCACCAACCTTTTGGTTAACAGCCTAGGCTTAACCCTTGTGCCATAGCCAGCCCATGAATAAACTAATACATTAGCAAGATCATTTTAGATATGGTCAAGACAGGGTGAGGTGACAATGACTAGGGTAGGGGGTACAGTGAAGCTACTTTAGATGGAGGGTCAGGGGAGATCTCACTAAGAAGGAATCTTTGGAGCTGATGAACCAGCTTTGACTAGAAGCAAGACTGTTCCAAACACAGGAAGCAGGAAGAGCAAAAGCCCTGAAGTGGGAATGAGCTTGGAATGTTCCAGAAACTGAAAGGAGGCCAGTGAGGTAGGAACTCTGAACAAGGAGGGAAGTGGTAGGAAATGTGATCAGAAAAGTGGGATGGACCTAGATCACAGAGGCAGAGAATCCCAACCTGCCCGATGCAGCAGAGCGCAGATGCCTGGGCCTTGCTTCCATCGACACATGGTGGCTCCAAGCGCTGGTGTTTTTTTCAAGCTCCCTGGTGATTCTGTTATTCAGCCCATTTTCAGAAACACATATGTAGAACCCTGGATGTGACCCATTTTATTCTTTAGGCGCTGGGAAGCCATCAAGGATTGTGGCTCATTTGGAAGGTCTAACTCCTTTGCTGTGTGACACCTTCATCGGATATTTGAAAACAGCCCTTGCCTGCTGCTCCCACCCCACCACTCCCTCCTCTTCTCCCTCGTCTTCTTTTCTTCAAGCTGAACATCACCAGTTCCTTGTATGCAATTTGGTTTAATAAATATTTATTGCAGACCTAGCAGGGAGGCATGAAAGTAGAACACCTCAATATGCTTGAACATGATAGCACACATTGTCTGTTAGATTAGCTAGTTCAGTGGTTCTTAACCTTTTCTTCTGCCTCCTGAGGCTTACGTCCCATCCCCGCCCCCTCCTCCACATGGGAGACACAGTCCAATGTCCACAGAGGAGCAGATTCCAGCACTGCCCCCTCCCCACTACAGAGGTTCTCTTCTGCTCTCTTACCAGTGGAGGATAATCAAGTTAACTGGAAGAGACCCAACTGCGCAGGAATTTTGAGGTGGGGAAGAGAAATGGTTCCAGGATTCATTCAGTGAATGTGTCGAGCCTCTCTTACGGGCTGGAACTGCTGTGGTGGGTCTCCTCCTACTGAGTATCAGGGGGCAGGAGTGGTTCAAACCTTCTAACACTGCGATTTCTGCCCAGAGGATCCCTGCTTCCAGCTCTGCGGCATTTCTGGAAACCCCTTCTCAAAGCGGATGCATAGACAACATCCTGACTGAGCACTTGCTGATGCTGTCTCCTGTCCAGAGACTGGCAAGAGCCTGCAATGAATGTAGAAGCTTGGTGACTCGTCAAGCAACAAATTCCAAAAGACTGAGCAACAAATAACAAAGCTGTGAGAAGTAGGACCGGTCATCTAACTCCCTGTGTCTTCCATGAACCATTGTCATCGAATTGGTTCCGACTCATAGCCACCCAATAGGACAGAGTAGAAGTGCCGCATAATGTTTCCAAGGAGTGGCTGGTGGATTCGACCTGCCGACCTTTTGGTTAACAGCAGAGCTCTTAACCACTGTGCCACCAGGGCTCCTATCTCTGTCTTCACATGTATATAAAAACCTTTTGCCATCGAGTTGATTTTGACTCATGGTGACTCCATGTGTGCAGAGTAGAACTGCTCCATTGGGTCTTTAAGCCTGTGGCCTTGCAGAAGCAGATCACCAGGCCTGTCTTCCAAGGCGCCTCTGGGTGAATTCAGACCACCAAGCAAAGGTTAGTAGTGGAGCACTTAACCGTTTGTACCACCCAGGGACTCCTTCACAAGCATATTAAAAAAGCCAAACCAAACCTGTTGCCATTGAGTTGATTCCAACTCATAGTGACCCTATAGGACAGAGTAGAACTGTCCCATTAGGTTTCCAAAGAGCAGCTGGTGGATTTGTACTGCCAACATTTTGATTAGCAGCCTGAGCTCTTAACCATCACACCGCCATGGCCCCTCACATGCATATACACCTCTATATTCTCAAGGCCCTTGCTCACTGTCTAAATCCACAAAAGAAATGATTCTAGAAGGAGTAATGATGCTCATATTTATTAAAGCACCTCATGCTATTCCATCATACCATCTTACATAGCAAAGCTCGGCCACTTGTTTAAGGCCTGGTCGGTTCACATGTCAGACACATTGTTACCTGTTCTGAATATTACCTTTTTTTTTTTTTTTTTATCTCGGCGTCCATCCTGAGCTCTAATACACCAATGGACTAGCAGCTCTAAGACTCACGCCCGTAGAAGACCATTACTGGGTTGTCTCTCCTATTTCCAATGATCCCTTTTCTGGCTATTACCCTACCCTGACCCACAGGGATGAACACTTGGAAACTCCATTTGTACAGTGATCCTCCCCCATGCCCCAGCCCCCAACCATGATTGATTGGTCCCAGACCAGAGCCTCTCAAAGTTCCTTCTCCAGGAATTAGGCTCAGGCCAAGGAGAAATTCAATCTTTCCCTTCTCTTCCCTTCCTCTCTCTCTCTGTAGCACACACACACACACACACACACACACACACACACTCTGCCTCTCTCTTTTGTTGTCTTGCTCACATTCTCTTTCTCTTTTTATAACATAAATACTTGAGAGCTGTCAGCAGCCATATTGTGTGATCTGGAAATTGGGAAACTGAACAAGGCAGCCTGCAGTGAAAGAAAAGAATTGATCAGATGCTGTTAAGTGATCTGTAATTTACTTCAAATTATATTGAACCATATGAAATTACCAATATTTGACCAGTTGAAAATTGACCACAATTCATAAGGTTGACATAAAGTATATTTCTGGTTGAGCTATTTAGAATTTATAATGGTATTGTCTTCTTCCATTTTCTCTGATACTTGACTGGTGTTTGTTATTGTTTATTTTTTCCACAGAAGTAAACAATACGGTATCTTTGAGCAAATTGTGAACCCTTTTCCTTTTATATGAATTTTAATAGGGATGTGGTGCACCTGAGACAAGTAGAAACATCCACTTGGCCTTTGGAAGGGGCTTCGTCAGCCAAAAGGCTATTCGAGCGTGGTTTAAAATTTTTGTTCGCCGTACCTGAACCTCAAAAATGGACCTAGAGAGAGACTCAAACCCATTTTCAATGAAGACCAATTAGGAGCCTGTTATGGATTGAACTGTGTCCCTCCAAAATATTTGTTGTAAATCCTAACCTCTATACCTGTGGAGCCCTTGTGGCGCACTGGTTAAGAGCTATGGCTGCTAACCAAAAGTCAGAAGTCTGATTTTACCAGTCGCTCCTTGGAAACCCTATGGGGCAGTTCTATTCTGTCCTATAAGGGCCACTGTGAGTAGGAATCGACTCAATGGCAACAGGTTTATGGGTATACCAGTGGTTATAACCCCATTTGGGAATGGGTTGTTTTTATTTTATTTTGTTTTGTTTTTATTATGTTAATGAGTCAGGATTATCGTAGGGGGTGTCTTCGGTCAATCTCTTTTGAGATATAAAAAAGATTAAACAAGCAAGCAAGCAGAGATGGGGCAAGAGAGATGCCAAGTCACATGGAGATCTCCATGAACCCAGGAAGCAGAAGCTGAAGAGACAAGGAGCTTCTCCAGAGCCAACAGAGAGAGAAAGCATTCCTCTAAAGTCGACATCCTGAATTTGGACTCCTAGCCTCCTCAACTATGAGAAAATAAATTTACGTTTGTTAAAGCCACCCACTTGTGATATTTCTGTTATAGCAGAATTAGATAACTGAGAGCCATAAACCAAAAAAAACCCCAAACCTGTTGCTGTTGAGTCTGACTCATAGCAACCCTATAAGGGCAGAGTGGAGCTGCCCCATAGAGTTTCTAAGGAGCACCTGGTGGATTTGAGCTGCTGACCTTTTGATTAGCAGCTGTAGCACTTAACTACTACACCACCAGGGGTTCCAGACAGAGCCATAGTAAAAGCTAATTCTCCAACCACAATGTGAGGCCTTGTGGCAGACTGAAGAGGCTTCACTAAGACGATTTTCTAGTACCAGTACCAGTGGAAGGTGAAAAATTGGACCCAAAACTAAACTCCTTGTCATCAAGTCAATTCCAACTCATAGCAACACTATAGGACAGAGTAGGACTGCCCCATAGGGTTTCCCAGGAACAGCTGGTGGATTTGAACTGCCGACCTTCTGGTTAGCAGCCATAGCTCTTAACCACTGTGCCACCAGTGCTCACCAAACCAGTGGATGAGAGCTAAAACACTGAGATGGCTAGAGAGACACTTATTGCTTAAGGTTCAAAATAGCAGAGACGTATTTGTGGAAGAAATTATAACCTGTGACAAGAAGAAAGAAAAAAAAAAAAGGATACTGTTTGATAATCAAAAGAGATCTGGACAATGGCTGGGTGTTGGGAAGCTCCCAAACATGCTACGAAGCCATCCATATGATCAAAAAAGGTTTGATGCCTATATGGTGGTCTGCAGAAGGCGTAATGCAGCAGTTCTCTCTGCCTGCTGGTCACTACCTATCAAAATTTGGTCTGATGCTTGCTTTTATTACAACCCAGCTGTGAATTTGAGAGGTGATCCAGAGCCCATCCCTACCTCTAACTGTTGGGAGTTAATGATGTTGACCAAAAAGAACCTAATGTTGTATGCTTAGATAACTTGGCTGCAGATACTCTGAGAGGGGCAGAAATGAGAGCTGGAGTAATATGCTCAATTGGTATTTCCTCCCTGGTTCCAGCCCTTTCCTAAGACCCACTTGTTTTATTGCCCTTGCCCCCTGCCCCATGGAACACCCCATACCTTTAAAACAAATCCCTTTTGTTTTTCTTAAGCCATGCCCAGCAAATTTTTATCACCCACAGCCAAATAGAATCCTTATTTATACTCTCCTGATGGTCAACAGAAAGGGATAAAGACATGAGTTGTAGCAGTTCATTTTATGGAGCCATAAGATCTTCCTGAATTATTTAGTTAACCGTCCTGCACTTATGGCCAGGCACCTCTCACACTTAACCCAGAAATCTTAGTAAGGGAATGCTTTATAATCTTTGTGTTGGGCAACAGCACGGGAAAAATATTGATACATTTTAGGTAAGACTAGAGAGTCTGTAGTGTGTTGATGGGTAATAAATAACATATGCCATAGGTCCTTTTTTTTTTAATTACTCATTTTGTTGTTGTTGTTGAGAATACACATAGCAACACACACACCAATTCAACAGTTTCTACATGTACAACTCAGCAACATTGATGACATCCTTCAAGTTGTGCGGCCGCTCTCGCCCTCCTTTTCTGAGTTGTTCCTCACCCATTAACATAAACTCACTGTCCCTTGAGTTCCCTATCTTATCTTTTGAGTTGCTGTTGTCAGTTTGATCCCATATAGATAGATAGATCTTGAAAGAGCACAATGCTCAAGGCAGACATTCTTCACAAGTTAAGCTAAACTATTGTTTGGTTTTAAGATGACTTCAGTGGATATTTTTGGCTTAAGGTTTAAGGATTATCTCAGGGCAATAATTTCAAGAGTTCGTCTAGCCTCCATGGCTCCAGAAAATCTGGGTTGCATAAGAATTTGGAGTTCTGTTCTGCATTTTTCCTCTTTTCATCAGTATTTTTCTATAGAATCTTTAATTAAAATGTTCAATAGTGGTAGCCAGGCACCATCCAGTCCTCTGGTCTTATGTCATAGTTCTTTTAAGGGAAGACAAGATACACACACCTAAGACAACCCAAATACTCATCTATTATTCACAGATAGTCAATTCCAAAGAATCAGCAGGTGACCAAGCAACCTTTCAAAGAGGAAATGAGGGTCAGCACAAATACTCTACAATGAAACAGTGTGTCACTTTGCCTGCTGTGCTTTATTCTCTTTGTAGCATTTGCCTTCCTTACTAGGGGAAGCAATCCCTTGAAGTCACCCTCACTGGCTTTTCCCACTAGTCTCATATTTAGGTGACAATACCAGTGACAATTTAAATGATGTGCAGAGGACCAGCAGGCATATATTCTCTGCAATGACATGACAGATCAACAAACACCTTCATGCAAACATGTCCCAGTTAGTGGATAAATGGGTCCCTGCTTTAATTATTAAACAAAAACTAGCAAGAGTTAAAGGAGCCCTGGTGGCACCATGGTTAAGTGCTCAGCTGCTAACCGAAAGTTTGGCAGTTCAACCCACCCAACAGCTCCATGGGAGAAAGAACTGGCAATCTGCTCCCGTAAAGATTATAGCCTAGAAAACCCTATGGGGCTGATCTACTCTGTCACATGGGGTCGCTATGAGTTGGAATCCACTCGAAGGCACCTAACAACAACAGCAGCAAGATGGCACTCTACAAGACAAAAAATATTTCCAATACTAAATTGAATTGGATTTAACATTTTCTTTACTCCATCATTTTCATCATCCCACTGATCATCCGATGAGAACTGACAACAGTCTCCTAACCAAAGGGCATGTTTATTTTTAAGACTACTGCCATGGAAAGAGCTTATGTGAGTTTCCATAGATGCATCATTTCTTTTGATGAACTTCATCGTTCCTTTCAGTAGGAGCACCTATCAGCCCTGGGGACCCTTTTTTCAGTTTTTCCTAGTGGTGGAAGCTCATTGGTTTCAAAAGGCTGTGCTACATAGAGCACTCACTTTGCCTGCGCTAATACTAATAAATCTAGGAGAGAGTGCCACGCAAAATGGATGGACCCAGGCTTGACTTGGTATAATGGGGCTTTTATGCTGACATGCTCCATTAGGGACCACCACACACATCTTCCTCAATAAACAAGCTTACTGCTCAAGTCATAAAGTCATTTATGGAGAGAACTCAGCCAAAAGACCAGGACTTACGAGAGGTTCTCGGAGAGGAATCACACCAACTTAGGTTAAAAGAGAATTCTGTAGACTCTGATCAAAAGGCCATCCTTCAACCGAAAACCTGGATCCCTGGCTGGGAGCTCTGAATCCAATGGCCTCATCGCCTTGCCTTCAAGGACCCAGAGAGAAAGGCTCGTTTGTACTGTCCCGAATAAGGAAAGGGAAATTGGTGACTTTAAAGCCAATTACCACAGCTTTTTTTGCAAATAACGTGCCCACACGTATAACACATACAAGGCACCTAGGAAAAACGTGTTGGAGGGGGTTGCGAGGTTTGCAAAAAAAGTCTAACTAGTGGTAAGCCCTTTCTGAATCTTAGAGTAGTTTCCTTTGCTTTTTCCAAAACTTAAGAATTTCTTATCGAATGAGAACTTTTCAGCCTTTAATTAGTCCCTTGTGTTCTGAGAAGAAAAGCAAGGGCGAGCGTTATGAAAAATCTCTTATTTAAAGTCACTCTTACAAGGATTTTAAATTTTTTAGCTCTACTGATGATTAAAAGGTGATGTTAGGTAGAAGTGGGTGTTCCTCTTTCTCAGGGTCCCTATCTCGTCTGTGGTGGGGAGTGACTCTGTGTCTTATCTGGTACCTTGCAGGAGATTCAGGAGGGATGCTGACAAGTGGTGGACATGAGATGAAAGTGTCTTCTTTTAAGAAAGCTTTTCTTAGGACGCAGTTGCCTGAAAAAGAGATTGGAAGCCCCTAATATGCTTTATTGATCCCCGCAACATACCAACTGCCCTTGACAGGACTTTATACATTCTATTTATCATAGATATATAAATAATATATAGATATTTAGATTATGTGTGTGTGTGTGTGAAGATATAAAAAACAAAACCAATTACCATTAAGCTGATTCCAACTGATGGTATGTCAGAGTACATCTGTTTTCCATAGGATGTTCAATGGCTGATTTTTGGGAAGTAGGTTTCCAGGGTTTTCTTTTAAGGGCCCTCTGGGTGGACTTAAACCTCCAGCATTCCAGTTAGCAGCTGAGCATGTTAACTGTTTGCACCACCCAGGGACCCAGATAGAGGCATACATAGATATGTATATGTATACGTGTGTGTGTGTATATATATTTAACCCAGACCCAGTGCCCTCGAGTCGATTATATACATTTAGCTATTTAAAATTTGAGTGTAAAGGCCCTGTGCTTTTTATTTATTTTTTTTTTGTGGCAATTATTGTTTTATTAAGGTACCACACACTTACAGTAAAGTGAAGGAACTTTAGGTGTAAAGGTCAAAAAATTTTTACATGTTTACACCTGGGTAACCACCACTCCAGGAGCTCTGGTGACACCATGGTTAAGCGCTCCACTGCTAACAGAAAGGTCAGTGGTTGGAACCCACCAGCAGCTCAGAGGGAGGAAATTGTGGCCGTCTACTTCCGTAAAGATTACGGCCTTGGAAACCCTATGGGGCAGTTCTACTCTGTTCTGTAAGGTGACTGTGAGAATCAGTGGGCAATGGGTTGGGTTTTTGGAGCCACCACTCTGATCAAGATATAAAACATTCCCAAAAGCTGAGATTTAAACCCAAGTCTTCCCAGTCAAAGCAATTCTTTTCTCTGCATCCCAAAGAGAGGCAGTACTCTTAGTACTTGGCAGCATGTACTGGGAGGGGTGTGTCCCCGTCCTTACACTTGAAGCTGTCTCTGCTACTACAAATAGCCCTGGAGACTGGGAAAAAGCCCCAGCAGGCAGATACTGGCAGATGCCAAGGCAGCAGCAATCACAGCCCCTGCTTGCAAGGGACCTTCTCCCACTGGAGAGTCTGAAAACATCAGCCACTCCCTTTCCCAGCCTCCCTTGCAGGGAGTCTATGTGACTGCATCCAGCCAATAGGAACTTGGGGCATGTCTGCTGGAGCCTTCTGGGAAAGGTTTTCCCTTCAGATTTAAAAAAAAAAAAGAAGAAGATACCTGAGGAAAAAGTTCTACGCTGGGGAAACGAGTCAGTGACTCCTGCTTCTCTCAAGACAAGGACCACACATGATATCACAGACGCCTACGAACCTGTGCAACCTCATCTATGCGCTCTCTGACGAGGCATCTGGCCTTTAGCCAAACTTAACCATATGTGGTTCCCCGAATGTTCTGCCTTATTTTCCTCTTCCATGCCTTATATCTTTTATCTTTTTATATCTTATATATTTTTATGGGTTGAATTGGGTCCTTCAAAATATGTGTTGGAATCCTAAAGCCGTGTACCTATAGATGTGATCCCATTTGGGAATAGGGTTTCCTTTGTTATACTAAGGAAACCCTGGTGGCTCCTGGTTAAGGGCTATGGCTGCTAACCAAAAGCTTGGCAGTTCCAATGCACCGGGCGCTCTTTGGAAACCCTATGGGGCAGTTCTATTCTGTCCTGCAGGGGTCCCCATGCTTTGGAATCCACTAGACCTGCAATGGGTTTGTTTGTTTGTTTGTTGAGTTTGTTATGTTAATGAGGCCGTATCAGTGTAGGCTGTGCCCTAAACCTGATCCCTTCTGAATCATAAAAAAAAGAGGATTAGACACAGGAAAAGCACAAATGGGGGAAGATAGATAACACAAGATCGCCAAGGAACCAAGGTGTGCCAGTTACTGGAAGCTGAAATAGACAAAGAGGGACCTCCCCCAAGAGCCACGCTTTGCATTTGGGCTTTTAGCCTCCTGAACTGTGAGGAAATTGCTATCTGTTCTTTAACATCCCCACCTGTGGTATTTCTGTGACAGCAGCACCAGGAGGCTAAGCCACCTGTCCTCTGACTGCACTGCCAGCCTCTGCTCTCCCCACCCCATCTCATGTCACCTCTGCTCTCACTTGCTCTGCACTAGCATCTCTGAGTGCCTTAGCCTCCTAGTTGCTGTCATAGAAATGCCACAAGTGGGTGACTTTAATGAACAGAAAGGTGATTTCTCACAGTTCAGGAGGCTAGAAGTCCAAATTCAGGGTGCCTGCTCTAGGAAGGAGCCCTGGTGGCACAGCGGTCAAGTGCTCGGCTGCTAAACCAAAGGTCAGCAGTTTGAACCCACCAGTTGTTCTGTGGGTGAAAGATGTGGCAGCCTGCTTCCATAAAGAAAAGTCTAGGAAACCCTATGGTGCAGTTCTACTCTGTCCTATAGGGTCACTGTGAGTCAGAAACACTGGATCGCAATGGCTCCACAGGAAGTCTTTCTCTGTTGGCTGTCAGGGAGGATCCTTGTCTCTTTTCAGCTTCTGTGCCTCATTAACATAACAAAGAAAATCCTATTCCCAAATGGGATTACGTCCACAGGTATTTCATTGTTAACTTGTTGCCGTCCAGTGAATTCTGACTCATAGCAACCCTATAGGACAGAGTCAGAGTAGATCTGCCCCGGAAGAGTTTCCAAGGAGCGCCTGGTGGATTAGAACTGCCAAGCTTTTGATTAGCAGCCGTAGCACTTAACCACTATGTCACCAGGGTTTCCGCTTTGTTGTTAAGTGCCCTCATTTCAACTCATAGCAACCCCATGCGACAGAGTAGAACTGCCCTGTAGGGTCACTATGAGTCAGAATCGACTCAATGGCAATGGGTTATAGGGTTTCCTAGGCTGTAATCTTTACCAGAGCAGGTCACAAGGTCTTCCTCCCTCAGGGCTGCTGGGCGGGATGGAACCACTGACCTAACAGCCAAGAGGTTAACATTTGTGCCACCAGGGCTCCTCTTCTACAAGTATACCAAAAACCCCATTGCCGTTGAGTCAATTCCAACTCATAGGACAGAGTAGAATCGCCCCATAGGGTTTCCAAGGGGTGCCTGGTGGATTCGAACTGTCGACATTTTGGTTAGCAGCCATAGCTCTTAACCACTACTCCACCAGGGTTTCCTCTACAGGTATAGGGCTTGGAATTTACAACACATATTTTGGGGGGGCATAATTCAATCCATAACACTGGCCTTCCTGCAGCCTTTCCCAATTCAAGGCATTTTTGCACACGTTGTTCCTTCACCTGGAATGTTCTTTCCTCCCCTTTTTGCAAGTTCAAATTTACTCTCCGTCCTCCAAAACCAGCTCAAACGCCACTTCCTCAGGAAAGCCTTCCCTCACTCCTCTCACTAGGTTTTCATTTCATTGCTTATGTTGTTTTTGTTAGGTGCCTTCAAGAGGGTTCTGACTCATAGCAACCCTATAGGACAGAGTAGAACTGCCCCCATAGGATTTCCAAGAAGCAGCTGGTAGATTTGAACTGCCGACCTTTTGGTTAGCAGTGGAGCTCTTAACCACTGCGCCTCCAGGGCTCCTTGTTGCTTCTAGCACTTATCATAAAACAAGTTTTTATAAGTTTCAGTTATTATTTAATCAATGTGGGCCTTCTTAATAATTTTTTTCCCGTGGGCTCCTATGTCCTCAGAAAGCCAGAATAATGTTATCAAATGCATGATATGAAATACATAGGATTACAAAGAAATTCCTATTTCAATAGAATTGGTTATCAAAATAGTTTTTAAAATGTAACATAGTAATAAATGTGTTTTTTTTTTTTTTTACTAAGGTATTAAATAATAAGATCTGGTGGAAAGTCTAATACACACTGTAATTTTGAAGTGATGAGCACAAATGATATTTCAAGGCATCTGCAATGATTGTAATGGAAAAGAAAACTCTGGAATTTATACTGATGAACAAAGTCACAGATAATGCTAATTCTACTGGGCTACATTCATAATGAAAGGCAATGCAAAATATGAGTTAAAAATTTCTGAATATGATGATGTTATTATTATTATTTTAATCTAAATTCATAGATCCCTACCTCTGTTGAATTCCATCTGTGTACTCTAGATTAGGGAGTCCTGATTTATTTCTGAATTTCCGTCTCAACAGTAAGTGCTGCAAGGACAAAACCACGTCTGCTTTTGCCTACCATTGTATCCCCAGTACTTACTGATGTTGTGTGCTGTCAAGTCCATTCTGACTCCTAGTGACCCTATAGGACTCATAGAACTTCCCCATAGGGTTTTCTAGGCTGTAATCTTTACAGGAGCAGATTGAAAGTTCTTTTCTCCTGAGAGGCTGTTGGCGGGTCCCAATGCTGACCTTTCAGTAGCAGCTGAGTGCTTAACTTTTGTGCCCCAGTATTTAGGACATACATACTCAATAAATAGCTGTTGAATAAAAAATGGAAGGAAGGAAGGGAATGGGAAGGGGTGGGAGGATGAGAGGAGGGGATAGGAGGGGTGGAAGAGATGTAGGGGATGAGAAGTGGAGAGGGGGAGAGAAGAGATGGAGGGAGGGAAGGAAGGACTCCATTGTTCGCTTCGTTTGTACCCACTTGCTTTAAAACTAAGGTCAGTTTTTGTCTAATTCAGATAATCTTCACTTCTCATCTCTATAAAGACATTGGTTAGTCGCCCCTCCTCTGAACACATAACATGGAGCTTTTCCTTCTGGCCCAGCTCTTCCTGAAATTATTGATTTAATTGTCTGTCCTCTCATTCACACATTTTTGTTAGGGAGCGTTTTCAGGGCAAGGGTTGTGTCTTATTTTATGGCTGCATTGCCCATGTTTACCAACACGGGACCTGAGATACAGTTTTGTACTTAAGTTTTTTTTTTTTTTAACTGGACTAATTTTATTCTCCTCTCCTTTTCCGCAGATGCCATCCCTGTTGTTATTCTCATGTCACGAGGGTCCCAGGCTGCCCTCTGACCTGCTCCCTTTGCCTACCTCACCCCCCTCACCAGCAGCAGTCCCACCCTGGTCAGCCTTCTTACAGTTGTGCATTCACAGATCAGCTCTGAAACAAACCCCGTGTCTAGGACTCACATTTTATAAATCCTAGAATTCACTCTCTTTTCATCAGTCACTGAGAAACCAGGGACATACATGTTCTTTGGAATGTGAATAATTTAAAAACAAAAACAAACAAACAACAGAAAAACAGCCCCATGCACTTGTATGCATCCCACCGTGTAAAAGGAGGAATGGCAGTTCGCTGGTAGAATTCTTGCCTTCCACAAGGAGACCCAAGTTCAATTCCCAGCCAATGCACCTCGTGTGCAGCCACCACCCGTCCATCAGTAGGGGCTTGTGTGTTGCTATGATGCTGAACAGGTTTCAGTGGAGCTTCGAGACTCAGACAGACTAAGAAGAAAGACCTGGCAATCTACTTTCGAAAATCAACCAGTGAAAACCCTGTGGATCACAATGGTCTGCTCTGCAACTGATCATGAGCATGGTGCAGGACTGGGCTTCGTTTCCTTCCATTATATGTGGGGTTGCCATGAGTGGGGGTTACAATGAGCAGGGGGTTGCCATGAGTAGGGGGTTGCCATGAGTAGGGGGCCAACTTGATGGCAGCTTACAACAATTAAAAGAGAGCCAAGACTCAGTGGTCTCCAAAGGTTCTCAGTGCCAGTGCCTCAGGTCACAAATGTCAGGCAGAGCCCTAACCTCCTTCTCCTCTTGTCTCTGTTGAGGTTGCCAGTGAAGTGGACAATGGTTGATTGTGACCATGTATGTTCCCTTTATCTGTGGACTTGTTTGACAAGCACCTTCTTGGAGGGAGGGGCGGGAGGAAGAAGGAAGTACTTTGGAAGACACACGGAATAAAGCAGTTGCCTTGGACTAAGGTTGCGTATAGATCAAGTGTTTCCCAATCTAAAGCCACTCTTGGACCAACTGTTATCACATCTGAATCTTGCCTATATTAGTTTTTTACTTAATATTTTCTCCTTTAAAAAACTCTCTTATCCATTTTGTAGAACTCACATATTTCAAAAATATTTTGTAATATTCCTTAAAATAATTTTTCCATGCACTGACCCAAATCTTCTCGTGTTCTACCAGTGCTACCAAATGTATGGACTATGGGGCAGACTCTCTCTACATTCCCCAATGTTTTAGCTCAAAGTTTGCTTATAGATTGGTATATTTTTTAAAATCACAGTAACATATTTTAAATATACTCTACACAAAAATAGTTTGATTTCATTGATATTAAACATTTTGTAAATGGCATCATATTGTTCCTATCAATCTGCCCAACTTGCTTTGGATGCTTGAATTTATGTCTTGAAAATTTAGCCACATTTATCAGCACAAACCTTGTTTGTTCATTTTAATCACTGTATGAATATACTGCTGTTTGTTTATGCCTGTGGATAGGCATTTAGGTTTCTCTCAGTTTGTCTATCAGCTTGTAGTACTGTGATGGCTTGCACACGCTGTGATGCTGAAAGCTACGCCGCTGGTATTTCAAATACCAGCTGGGTCCCCCATGGTGGACAGGCTGCACCAGAGCTTTCAGGCTAAGATAGACTAGGAAGAAAGGCCTGGCCATCTACTTCTGAAAATTAGCCAATGAAAACTTTATGGATCACAAAAGAATACTGTCTGATATACTGTTGGAAGGTGAGGCCCAGGTTTGAATGCACAACACAATAGCTGCAACACCGGACTCAAACGCGCCAACGACCGTGAAGATGGCACAGGACTGGGCAACGTTTCATTCTGTTACACATAAGGTAGCCAGCCGCGAGTCAGAGCCAAGTCAACGGTAACCAACAACAACAATTTCTCGGTATTGCAAACAGAGCATATTAATTTTTGTATGTGTCTCCTTGGGTACACTCATGAGAGATGCTCTAATGAATATTCCCTAGAGTAGAATTTCTGGGTCCTGGAGTATGTGTGTCTTCAACTTTATCGGATATAGGCAGATTGTCCCCCCCATCCTTTACACCATTTACACTCCCACCATCAACATAGAAGAGGAGCTGCTGTTCCACATCCTTGGCAACACTTGGTATTGTCAGGCTTTTTAATTTGGCCAGTTTTAAAGGTATTCAATCATAGATCATTATATTTTTAAGTTGCATGTCTCTGACTGGTACCCTTTGTGAATTATGTTGTTGTCATTGTTGTATGACATCGAGTTGATTTCAACTCATAACAACCCCATGTGACAGAGCAGAACTGCCCCCATAGGGTTTTTCTAGGCTGCAATCTTCACAGGAGCAGATCGCCAGGACTTTCTCCAACAGAGTGGCTGGGTGGGTTTGAACCATCAATCTTTTGGTTAGCAACCAAGAGCTTAAGGGTTGTGCCACCAGCGTTCTTTCTATAAATTATAGCCACTGTCAAGTGTTTTTTATGCATTAAGGACATTGTCAAAATGACTCTATGAATCTGTACAACAGTCTTGTAAGGTAAGTATGAGTCCGCGATATTTTACATATTTGCTCTCAACCACGTTAGAAGCATGTGTTTAATCCACAGCAGTGCCTCTACCCTGTATCAACATGTAGGCAGCCACTTATTACTAAAGAATGAAACTAATACAGGCAGTGATCAATCGTTACTTAGCACATCTCTGCTTATCCTGTCTCATTAGCTGACTTGTAAGCCCAAGAAGAACGAGACTCCTTGCTATGGACTGAATTGTGTCCCCCCAAAATATGTGTTAGAATCTAATGCCTATACCTGCGGAAAGGAGGAGCTCTGGGGGCACAAAGGTTAAGTGGTCGGCTACTAACCAAAAAGCTGGTTCAAACACACCAGTGCCTTCATAGAAGAAAGACCTCGTGATCTGCTCCCGTAAAGATTAAAAAAAAAAAAAAAATTAATAAGATTACAGCCTAGAAAACCCTATGGAGCAGTTCAGCGCTGTCGCGCAGGATCCCTCTAAGTCGAAATCAACTCGAGGGAATGTAGCAAAAACATACCTGTGGATGTAATCCTGTTTAAAAAGAGGTCATCTCGGTGTGGGCTGTGTCCTAAACCTATTCACTTCTGAGTTATGAAGAAAAGCACAGACACAGAGATGAGCAAGCACAAACAGGGGAAGACAGATGCCATACGAGGATCCTCTACAAGCCCAGGAACGACCTCCAAGGAAAGAATTGACACTGCTGAGACCCTAATTTGGACATTTTGCCTCCAGAACTCTGAGAAAATAAATTTCTGTTCTGTAACTAAAGCCACTCACTTGCGGTGTTTCTGTTAAACACCTGTCGTTATTGTTGTTAGGTGCCGTCTAGTTGGTTCTGACTCATAGCCACCCTATATACAACAGAATGGAACACATCCTGCCTGGTCTTGTGCTATCCTCAGAATCATTGCTATGTTTGAGCCCGTTGTTGCAGCCACTGTATCAATCTATCTCGTTGAGGGTCTTTCTCTTTTTCGCAGACCCTCTACTTTACCAAGCACAATGTCCTTCTCCAGGGACTGGTCTCTCCTGACAACATGCCCAAAGTACATGAGACCAGGTCTCACCATCCCACTTCTAAGGAGCATTCTGGCTGTACTTCTTCCGAGACAGATTTGTTTGTTC
The DNA here is from genome assembly GCF_030014295.1 of Loxodonta africana. Classification (NCBI taxonomy): domain Eukaryota; kingdom Metazoa; phylum Chordata; class Mammalia; order Proboscidea; family Elephantidae; genus Loxodonta; species Loxodonta africana. The sequence goes on along the minus strand of NC_087365.1, from coordinate 51,904,067 downwards.
TTCTGGTAGTCCATTCAATATTCTTTGCCAACACCATAATTCAAAGGCATAAATTTGTCTTTAGTCTTCCTTATGCATTGTCTAGCTTTTGAATGCATGGGAGGCTATTGAAAACACCATGGCTTGGGTCAGGTGCACCTTAGTCCTCAGGATGACTTTTTTTTTTAAACACTTTAAAGAGGTCTTTGGCAGCGGATTTGCCCAACACAATATGTCATTTGATTTTCTGATTTCTGCTTCCATGAGTGTTGATTGTGGATCGAAGTAAAATGAAATCCTTGATAACTTCAACCTTTTCTCCACTTATCATGATGTTGCTTACTGGTCCAGTTGTGAGGATTTTTGTTTTCCTTGTGTTAGTGTATAACCTATACTGAAGGCTATAGTCTTTGATCTTTATTGGTAAGTGCTTCAAATCCTTCTCTCTTTCAGTAAGCAAGGTCGTGTCATCTGTATATCGCAGGTTGTTAATGAGTCTTCTTCCAGTCCTGATGCCCTGATCTTGATATAGGCCAGCTTCTTGGATTATTTGCTCAGCGTATAGATTGAATACGTATGCTGAAAGAATACAACCATGACACACACCTTTCCTGATTTAAACCATGCAGTATTCTCTTGTTCTTTTCTTGGTCTAGGTACAGGTTCTGCATTAAGTGTTTGGAATTCCAATTCTTTGCAATGTTATCCATAATTTGTTATGATCCACACACTCAAATGCCTTTGCATAGTCCATAAAACACAGGGAAACATCTTTCTGGTATCTTCTGCTTTCAGTCAACATTCATCTCCCATCAGGAATGATACCGCCAGTGCTTCAGTGCAGTTTGGGCTTCTTCCTTTAGCACCATCGGTTCTTGATCATGTGCTACCTCCTGAAATGGTTGAATGTTGACCAATTCTTTTTGGTACAGTGACTATGTGTATTCCTTCCACCTTCTTTTGATGTTTCCTGGGTCATTCGATAATTTGTCCATAGAATCCTTTAATACTGCAACGCACAGCTTGAGTTCTTTCTTCAGTTCGTTCCCCTTAAGAAATGTTAAGTGTGTTCTTCCCTTTTGGTTTTCTAACTCCAGGTCTTTGCACCTTTCATTATAATACTTTACTTTGTCTCCTTGAGCTGCCCTTTGAAATCTTCTGTTCAGTTCTTTTACTTCATCATTTCTTCCTTTCACTTTAGCTACCCTACATTCAAGAGCGAGTGTCAGAGTCTCTTCTGACATCCATTTTGGTCTTTTGTTTTTTTGTTTTTCTGTCTTTTAAGTGACCTTTTGCTGTTTTCAAGTGTGATGTCCTTGACATCCTTCCACAACTCATCTAGTCTTTGGTCATTAGTGTTCAATGCACCAAATCCATTCTTTGGATGGTCTCTAAATTCTAGTGGGATATACTCAAGGTCGTACTTCGGCTTTCGTGGACTTATTTTAATTTTCTTCAGCTTCAACTTGAATTTGCATATGACCGATTGGTGGTCTGTTCCACAGTTGGCCTCTGACCTTTTTCTGACTGATGATATTGAGCTTCTCCATCATCTCTTTCCACAGATGCAGTTTATTTGATCCTGTGTATTCCATCTGGCGAGGTCCACGTGTGCAGTCACAATTTATGTTGTTGAGAAAAAGGTATTTCTGATGAATAAGTCATTGGTCTTGAAAAATTCTATCATGCAACCCCTGGCGTCGTTTCTATCACCAAGGCCATGTTTTCCAACTACTGATCCTTCTTTGTTTTCAACTTTTGCATTTCAATCACCAGTAATTATCAATGTATCTTGATTGCATGTGTGATCAATTTCAGACTGCAGAGGTTGGTAAAAATCTTCAGTTTCTTCATCTTTGGCCTTAGTGGTTGATGTGTAAGGACTCATGAGTGTGACAGCAGCACTGGGAAACTAAGCCACTCCTCTTACGCCCAGTGCCTAGGACAGATCTGCACACACAGTAGGTTCAGAGCACGTGGTTTTTTGATAACGAAGAAAGTAATGGTGAAAATAAAAATAAAGCCTTTGTTAACTTCACATAGATTGTGAATTTGTGCAGCCGAAGTGCTTTAAGATAGAATTAAGCTCCATGTTACACAGGTTAGTATGTTGCGAATGCGGTTATTCCATAGTCTCCTGGAGTCTCCTTTTCAAGCTGTAGCTTACTTTCTCTTCCCCCCATCCCTCTCTGTCTCTTTCCTGCTCCCTCTCATCCTCTCTTTTATCCTCTTTCTCTCCTCCTCTCTCTTTCTTTCTTTTTCATCCTCTCTCATTCTCTCCCTGTTTCTGTTTCTTTCTTGGAGCTCAGGATCTTTTTGATGTTGTTGTTATTTTTTTTTCCTGACCTTCAGGGACAAATTTGTTTTGGATATTGCTTGTGAGAGAACTGGAGGAGGGACATGGGAGTGCTTCTGACGGAGTTAAGGCAATAAGCAGATGGAGTTCCTTGGGGGTGGATGGTTTTGTCAACACTATTGACTCATTTTTAATTCAAACTGGACACATCTGCTGAGGGACCTGGCAGGAGGGATGTCTTTTTATCATTCAAACTATCCAGCAGCCTGACTTGCATAGACAAGAGCCGGACTTGATTTACGGCCGGCTGTGTCTCTGTTGCCTGAATGAGGTCTTGGGAATCAGAATTTTCATAATGCACTCCGGATTAGTCATTCGGTAAGCAGGTGAGTATTTGCTTTTGCAATTGTGCCTTGCTAAATAATCTAGATAGATACAAAAACAGTGAATTCAGCTGCTGGTGAATAGTATGGATATTGGAGCTTTTGTGCGGTACCAATCCCCAGCAATATATTTTTTTTGTATTAAATACTATGAATCCACTTCACCTGTCAGCACTATTCAAAACACTAAATGCTGCATGAATAGAGAGGATGTTCTGGGATCTTTCAGATGATTACTATTGCTAGGAAAACCACTTCCTGATACCTTTGTGCTTTCTGTATGTCTTTCTTTGTGTATGGCTTTCAGTGACAAGCAAATTCATAGGATGGTATTGGGAAGGAATTGGGAAAGTTTAGAAATGTTTAAAGAACACTGCTTAAAGTTAAAAAGGGAATGTCATCTAAAATAATAGCGAAGAGTTCTGCCTCCTTTATGTGGAGGATTATAGCTCTCAGAGGCAGAGCGATGGGGCCGCATTTGTGTTAGTGTGGCGCAGACACTTGGGGCCATTTCAGCCATCATTTACTGGAGCCTCAGAACTGGGTTATGCTTTTTTGGTGCCTAAGGAAATGACCGTCTTTTGCTCCTTGTGAATATCATGCCAATTACTGTTTCTATAGTGTCAGCTCTGCTTAAAGTTGCAATTTTACAAGACCGATGGGAGGGGACTGCGTGAACTGTCTTGGGGACATTGCTGGGAATGACATCCTGAACCAGGTAAGAGCTGTTCATTCATTTGCTCAGGATAAGGTATTCTTTCCACCTCTGCAGCTGCAGTGAAACGAGAGTCTCTTCTCCTGGAAGCAGGAAGTTCCTGAGAGGCACGAAGGTAAATGTGACCTCTGCACTGTTGCCATCAAGCCAACTTCAACTCATGGTGACCCCATATGTTCAGAGTAAAACTACTTACCACAGGGTTTTCAATGGCTGATTTCTTGGGAAATAGATCACCAGGCCATTCTTCTGAAGTACATCTGGGTAGACTCAAACCACTAACCTTTTGGCTAGCAGCAGAGCATGCTAACCGTTTGCACCACCTAGGGGCTCTGATAATACTAATACTAATAATGGTCAAGATAAAACTAACACTCGTCAATGATTTTACATTATACTTGCTATGTTCACGTCCATTCTCTCATTTGAGTCAGCCCACAGCCACTGTGATCTAACAAGAGAAGGAATGAGGAAACTGAGGCACAAATACATTTGAATGAGTTGCCTAAGGCTGCCCAATAGACTAGGTCAGGGACGGCACCTGCTCCCCCATCTTCTGACTCCCCACCTTGTGTGTGGTCTACCGTAAAACACCATCCGAGAGGCTCCCAATTAGGACATGGAGGGACAAGGCATAGGGATAGTCAATGGTGATGCCAATGACCATCACTCCTGCCTCTGAGAGTCCATCTGACTTTGTCACTAAAGCAGATTTCATGTCTCGACTTCAGAAAAAGTTGGGAATAAACTATGTCTGAAGTCACTGCTGGGAACTGGAATATCAATAAGCCTTCAAATCAGGGAGATTTGTCTACATTTAAAATTGCTCAGAGGAAGGATCTTAAAAGCTTGCAAGAGGCCATTCAAGGTACAAAATTGGTCTCTATTTACCTGGAGCAACAGGGGAAGAAGGAGGGTCAGGAATGGGAGGAGGGTTTGGAATGTGTGGCTGATTGCCTCCATGAACAAATGCCTCCTCTGCCATGAGACCAGAAGAACTGGATGGTGCCCAGCTACCATTAGTGAACATTTTGATCAGAAATTCTATAGGAGAATCTCTGATCAAAAGGGTTGGGGGCCGGGAATGCGGAACAGAATTTTGAATTCTTCTGGAGCCATCATGGCTGGGTGAACCCCCAAAACTGTTGCCCTGACACAATCTTTAAACCATAAACCAAAAATATTCCCTAAGCTAAAAAAAAAAAAAAAAAAGTTAGTTTATTTAGTAAAGAATGTTCACCTTGAACATCGTGCTCTTTTGACCAACTATCTATATGGCATCAAACTGACAATAGCAACTCAAAAGGTCCAATAAGAAGCTTCTAAGGCACTCAGTTTATGGTAGTGAGGGAGGAACAACTTGGAAAAGGAGAGTGAGAATGGTTGCACATCTTAAACAATGGAATCAATGTCACCGAATTGTACACATAGAAATTGTTGAATCTGTGTATACTTTGGACAGCAACAACAACAAAAAAAATATGCACAGAGGACCTGGAACTCTGCTCGTTCCAGAGTCCTGGGACACAGGAGAGACTGTGATATCATGTGAACTGTAGGATTTCAGGGATACCAAAAGTATATTTCCTGTCTAAATATCCCTCCTCTGCTAGCACCGCCACAGAGCCTGGTATTTCATCCTTTAAGGAACTGAGAGAAAGAGCCTTTTATCTGGGAAGGGCAAACCCATTAGATCACTGTCCGCTATTAGGGTCAGGTCTTGAGTCAACTGGTCAGATTTGTGTGGTACCTACAAGGGTCCAATTAGAACGTAATGGGGACTGTTGAATGTGGGGCTGCCAAGGAAAGAGATCTGGGGTCTAGGCTCCAGGTTTTGTATTGCTGAGAGCAAAGATGGAAAGCAAAACAGGAGACGAGGGATTCATGGAGATAAACTTCTTTCTATTTCACCTGGGGCACGTGTTGACTCTACTCTTCTTGGATCTGAAATAACGGGGTAGAATACATTTTGAGGAAGGCCTTGGGTTTCTGGCATGGGTGAGATGCCTTTACTTCCTAAGTGCCACATTTGGCATATTTGCCTGTGATTTCTGGGAAAATCAAGACAAAGGCATTCCAAGTTTCCAGTCTGCTGGCAGATGTACAGAGAAGTACAAAGCCCCTCCTCCAGAGATGCTGCCCCTTGCTGCTGCCATCCCAGCACGAAGATAAACTCTGCAACGGGCTTGATGGATGTGCCTGCTTGGGGTTGGGGGTGGGCACAGAGACAGCAGCCGCTCATGGGCAGAGGGGGTGCCATGATCAATGGGATCCAGTTTATCTCGTGGCTTCATTGAGCCTGGGTGTCTGGGTGAGCCCTCCCCCAGAGTTAATTGGCAGTAAAGAGAACAAGGAGGCCCACGACATCCCGACAATCACTTATTTGCATTTACCACTAACATTTTTCGAGCACTACCTATGTGCCAGGCACTGTGCTATGCATTTCCCATCTATTAGCTGAGGTTTGGGAACCTGTTTGGTTAAATGTTTTAACCAAAGGGTCATGGTTTATCCCTACCATGTTAAATTATGGCAAATATTTAATTTTAAAAAATTAAAATGAATAAAATGCAACCATACAAGAACTTTTCCTCAGGGAATAGTCAAACAACTGTGAAAAGATGTATTACAGAATAAGTATTGCAGTAAAATTTGTAGTACAGAAAAAATGAAGAGAGAAAAGCTTATATGCCCATAAATAAGGGATTTGTGTATAAGTGTCTATATGTGTGTGAATACAATTTCCACACATTTATACACATGCAGATACATACATACATGTATGTATGTGTATATAGTATATGTTGCTGTTGGGTGTTGTTGAGTTGATTTTGACTCATAGTGGCCCCATGTGACAAAGTAAAACTGCTCCATACTGTTTCTAGGTGTAATATTTACAAAAGCAGATCACCAGGTCTTTCTCCAGTGGGTGGATTCGAGCCATGAATCTTTCAGCTAGCAGCTGAGCGCTTAACCATTGCACCAGTAAAAAACCCCTAGTGCCATCGAGTCGTAGGGCTCCTATATATCAGGAGGTATATTTAGAATATTCAAGATATATTTTAAATGAAAAGAGCCAGTTTATTAAAATGCCACTTCCATATCTATACAATAAACCCAGAAGGATATATATGAGCTGTTCACCATGATTTTTTCCATATGGGGCAGGGAAAGGAATTCATGGGTGAAGATCTTGTCTTTCTACTCTATATACGTCTGTATTTAAAAAAGGATAATAATAATAAGCATGCACTGACTTTGTCTTACCTCCCCCCAAACAAAGCTCTTTACACCTGGGGGAAAGAGGCTAGAAGGGCCTAACACACATGGGTTGTGCTGCAGGCCTATATCAGCCATTTAATCACTGCCAATAGGGACGAAATTAGCCAGCTTCACAGGTATTGACACTTCCGGCCCTTGACTCATTTTAATTTCTTCGTTTGACTGATTAACTGTTTTCACTGAGGACATTTAACACATCAAAATGGTGATTAAAAATATAAAAGGAGTCTTGGAAATAAAAGAGCAAATAACTCGGGTAGAATTAAGCACTTTGTGAGGTCAAGACACTCATTCCTGTGGGTTGACAGTTTATAAAGAATGCAGCAGCCCTCCGTTAAATACATAACCCATTTTGGTGCAACAGAGGCCTACCAAGACCCTCTTCCCAATTATGCAATTTATTATGACTCATCTTGCAATCTTTCCTCTCTCTGAACACCCAAACACCTGCATGGCCATTAAACCAGTTGCCATTGAGTCTATCCTGATTCTTGGTGGCCCTCATGTGTGTCACAGTAGAACTGCTCCATAGGATTCTCAATGGCTGTTCTTTGGAAATAGATTGCTAGGCTTCTCTTTCAAGGTACCTTTGGGTGGACTTGAAGCTCTAGTCTTTTGGGATATTAGGATACCCAAGGATATTAGGGACAAGAAAACTTCAGAAATGCTGGTATAAATACTCCATGCAGAGTTCTTATTGAGCCAGCGAAGCATAGCAGGTATATCTGGGTTAGGACGTTGATAGGGCTGTAATCAATCCCAAGTCCACCAAACACAAGCTTTAAAATGTGGGGCAAGTGGCTTAATCTCTCTACAGCTCAGTTTCCTTATCTTTAAAATGGGAACAATATTCATTTCTCCTGAAAATATGGTCTGCACCACGCCTCACTCAGAAACCAATGAACAGTGTTAACAACTTAGTTGAATTTTTATCAGTTCAATAAACATTTATTGAGCAGTAATGTTGTACATAGATTCTGCTAGGCCCAGGGGGATGAAAGAGTAATAAAAATTCCCTTCAGGCTTTTGCTGTTGTTAGGTGCAATCAAGGCAGCTCCAACTCACAGCGACCTTATGTATAACAGAAGGAAACACTGCCCTGTCCTGCACCATCATCACAGTTATTCCTATGTTTGAGACCTAACAATCTAGAAAAAAGTCATCAGTCTTTATGTTCTGAGACATTCCTCCATATTACAATCAGTCATGAGGCCTGTTGCAAATAATTTGTTATTGTTACTGAAATACTAAAGTTTGTACATGGTTTTCAATTTTCTATAAATTTGAGGGAGTTAAAGGTTATGCCCACCACCCGTCTGTCAGTTTGACCTGTTGTGCTGACTTTCATGTTGCTGTAATTCTGGAAGCTACACTACTGGTATTTCAAATACCAGCAGTGGACAGGATTTAGCGGAGTTTCCAGGCTAAGACAGCACTAGGAAGAAAGGCCTGGACAGTTACTTCTGAAAATCAGCCATAACATTGTCTGATATAGTGTTGGAAGATGAGGCCCCTAAGTTGGAAGGCACTACGTGGAGGCCAAAAGAATGGACTCAAAGATACCAGCGATCGTGGAGATGGCACAGAACCAGGCAATGTTTCATTATACATAGGGGTCATCATGAGTTGCAGCTGACTTGATGGCAACTAACAACAACAAAAGCTATGCATGTGACACTATTACTCTCCTCGTTTGCCTTCCCTTCTTTCTTTCCTTTCTTTCCAGCAGCTTAATAGAGATGTAATTTACATATCATAAAATTAGCCTGAAAAAGGTATGGGGTTGGAGTTAGTGCAGGGAAATGGTGTATAACCCAAAGCTGTCCATACCTGACCTGTATGCTTACTTGTAATAATACACCTTTATGAATGCCATGTTAAAAATAGCCTTCTTTTTTGAGAAAAATTTAAACTGAGAAGAAAATATTCTTTGGTGGTTATGAGAGGAGGGAGGGAGGGTGGGAGAGGGGCATTCACTAATTAGATAGTAGATAAGAACTATTTTAGGTGAAGGGGAAGACAACACACAAAACAGGGCAGGTCAGCACAACTGGACTAAACCAAAAGCAAAGAAGTTTCCTGAATAAACTGAATGCCTCGAAGGCCAGCGTAGCAGGGGCAGGGGGTTGGAGACCACGATTTCAGGGGACACCTAAGTCAACTGGCATAATAAAATCTATTAAGAAAACATTCTGCATCCCACTTTGAAGAGTGGCATCTGGGGTCTTAAACGCTAGCAAGCAGCCATCTAAGGTGCATCAATTGGTCTCAACCCCCCTGGATCAAAGGAGAATGAAGAACACCAAGGACACACGGCAATTACGAGCCCAAGAGACAGAAACAGCCACATGAACCAGAGACTACATCAGCCTGAGACCAGAAGAACTAGATGGCGCCTGGCTACAACCCATGACTGCCCTGACAGGGAACACAACAGAGAACCCCTGAGGGAGGAGAACAGCAGTGGGATGCAGACCCCGAATTCTCATATGACCAGACTTAATGGTCTGATTGAGACTGGAAGGACCCCAGTGGTCATGGCCCCCAGACCTTCTGTTGGCCCAGGACAGGAACCATTCCCAAACCCAACTCTTCAGACATGGATTGGACTGGACAATGGGTTGGAGAGGGATGCTGGCGAGGAGTGAGCTTCTTGGATCAGGTGGACACTTGAGACTATTTTGGCATCTCCTGCCTGGAGGGTACATGAGAGGGCAGAGGGGGTTAGAAGCTGGCGAAATGGACACGAAAAGAGAGAGTGGAAGGGGAGAGCGGGCTGTCTCATTAAGGGGAGAGCAATTGGGAGTATGTAGCAAGGTGTATATAAGTTTTTACGTGAGAGACTGACTTGATTTGTAAACTTTCACTTAAAGGACAATAAAAATTATTTAAAAATAGCCTTTTTTCATTTGAAGATGATCTTTTGTTGGGTGGGTGTGGGCATCAACACTCAATGTATTCTTCCAAATGGACATAATCCATCAGGAGTTGGGGTGGGAAAAATGATGATGCAATCCACTTATCTAATGGAGTGCTGTACAGAGAGAGTCTACAGATATACTCCTTCTCTCTGGGAGCTTTCAAAAAGCGTGGACGGAGACAAATACAAGGACCTAATTTATTTGGTAGATAAGAGAATTAATTGCTATTATCTACTACAAACACAAACAAGGGATGGGGCAGTGGGGCAGTGGCTGGAGGGTAGCTGGTGGGCTGCACACGATAAGAAGCTGCTGTGGAAGGCTTCTGAGAACCAGAATGGCCTCAGAAACCTCCTGACTAGCAAAAGGGGACGAGTTTGCCAAGCCAGGGGCATCAGGACTCCCAGACCTGGGAGGGAGGAGGCCATTTGCCTGCCTGCTCTAATGTGCCTCATTACAGGGAGACACACTTAGTGAGTGGAGGCAAGCTTTCTCTCCATCCCATGAACCATTTTAATCAGATGTGGAGAACTCAGAAACACAAACACACACGCACCTCTCTCTCTCTTACTGTACTTTATCTTTCTCTTTTTCCTGTAACAGTGACTCATGGTAGGCAATTACTCTCTGCCTCAGATATGTCTAAGGGAGTGAGCCAATATAAGGAAGATTAAAATGCAGAAATTAAATCAAAGAGCTGTAGCTCCACTGGGCACCTGGAGGCACTCTGAGCAAATAGCTGAATCCCAGTGCTTGGGGGCTGATGGGGACCTTGTGTTATCACTAGGAGTGACCTCCCCCACCACCCCAACAAGCAATCTCTCAGCCTTACCAAGGATTTCCAAGGAAAAGTTACCACTACTAGGCCCGATACGGAAGAATAAGACCAGCAATTTAATTCCTTCAGGCTCCTGATCACTTATGTGGAAGAAAATGGGCCCCTATCTTGAGACAGTACAGAGGGTTCACAAACCCAGTGTAAAAGAAATGATATTTTTCAATAACAAATTAATTTTTATATTAAGTCTTTATGCTGCTAGCCGGAAGAAACAATCTCCATCAATTCATGGTTCCTAGTTGTGTGTGCAGAGCAAAGACATTGGGATGATGGAATTTGGTCTTGACCTGCACAATCCAAGGTGGCACCCATTAGCCACATATGACCACTTAATTAAAGTTAACTAAAATTAATTCCATCTACCCCTCACTTATTGACATGGTTAGTTTCCAAAGACCAGGTTGTTAGGTGAAAATCGGCATTATTTGAAAATGTAGGATGACCACATCAGATCACAAAATATGTGGGACACATATGTCCCTCTGGACCCAAAAGATGGAAAATGTAGGTGGGCACTGTGTGTCCCACTGGTCATGAAAGGGTTACTGCCAGACGTACATCATTAATGGGCAAAATTGTTGGATAGTAAACTTTTAACTATTGCTGTAAGTTTGAAATGTCAGATAATGAGATTGTCGATAAGGGAGGAGTAGGTGTATTGAGTTCCTCAGTTGGACTCTCCACATTTCAAGTACTCTATAGCCACGTGTGCCTATGGCTGCCTCATTGGATCACGCAGATAGAGAACATTTCTGCCATCTTAGAAAGTTCTTTTGATCAGAGCTGGTCTAGACTCTCATTATCTGTTACCTTAAGAGTTTTCTGAGGTGTCTTCATTCTCTGTTTTATAACTGAAGAAGCTGAGACCCAGAGAGCTTATGTAACTTGTCTATGATCACTCAGATTCTAGGTAGGAGAACTGGAACACAAAATTCCTGAGGTCTAAGCAATATGTAGTCTCTTGCTGCTTCTCTCTCTTCCCTATTGCAAATCTGGGGAATCTGTAACTAGCCAGGGAATGAGATAACCCAGCTTTTCATCTATTATTCCTAAAAAATAAGTTTGGATATAAACTTTACACCTTCTCTTATTGAGGTTTTTGGATACTCAAAAGTCCTAAAATTTGAAATTCATGAAAGATTTTTCTCTGCATTTTCTACCGTTACAACTCTTTGAGGAATGATAGATAGCCTAGTGGTCTAGCTTGGATGAGAATAAAAAGGAAATATTAGGAATAAGAAGCACATCAATTAATATAACAAAATAGTAATGAGCCACACTAGCCTTAACTGACAAGGTCTAAGCAGATGAAGACATGGTGAGGGATGACCTAATTGCCTCAAATGAGTTCAGTCCTCACAGTGTGGATAAATGACAGTCTCCAAATCTCAGTGGCTTAGCCCATAAAGCTGATTTCTCACTCATGCAAAGTCCTCTGAAGGTCGGGCAACTCCCCAGAGCAACTACCCTCCGTGCTGTGACTCAGCAGTCTAAGTTGCTTCATCCCTATGGCTCTGTCAGTTGGGCCCAAGGCCTCTACACTTGCTACCCAAGGAAACAATGGAGCTTGGAGAATTGCGCAGGGGCTTGATATCATCTCAGTCCAGAAGTGACACAGTATCCCTCACAATAGCACTAGTCACATGACTCAACTCACTGCAACAGGATTAGGAAAGGTAGTGAAGGATATGGATTGGGCGAGCATTCTTGTCTTTGTCATGCTAGTGAATTAAAATGATTGACAGAATAACAAAAATGACTGTACATTATTGAGCTGTGACAGTGATATTGTTGAGCCCTTTATGTATAATATCTCATTTAACCATTATCTCATTAATTTTAATATAGCCTACTTTGATAAGTGCTTGTTGTGGAAGGTGAGCCTCGTAAGGGTCTGGAGATTGGCAAGCACCAAAGTCAAAGAGGAGGAAGGAGGTGCTCTTCCAGAGAAAGAAAAGGGGATTGAAGGCTGCCAGGACAATGGAGGAGAGAAAGAGTAAATCAGCTTCATATTCATGTTTTTATCCAGCCCTTGTAGACTGGGTCTTGGTCACACTCAGTGATGATTTTTGCATCTTAGTAACTGATATCCTCTTTCCCCATTGGAGAAGCAGGTGGACAACATCAAAGATCGATTTGCTTTTTTCCAAATTGGTCAGTAATTGTAAAACAGTTTTTTTTTTGCTGCTACTTGATTCAGGACCTCCCTGCAAAGTTTTTCAGTCCTGATTCCATTTAGAAGTAAACCAAAGACCCAGGAAACATACATGTCCATAGAACGTATTTTAAACCTTCAAATTCTTCACCTCTTGGCTCAAATGTTATCTCCAGTGGAGGCCTCCTCCAACCACAAAATAGAAGCCTCTACTTAACACTGCTCTCTAGCTTCTTCCCCTACTTTATTTTTATTTACAACACTTAGCACTTCCTGACATGTCTAGTATATTTATCTATATGTCCCCTCTAAAATGGAAGTTTCATAGGGGCAGAGACTTTGTTTCTTTCTTAGTATACCCAGTGGTGTGCTAGTAAATGTTTAAGAACTGGCTTTCCAGAAAAGAAAAAAAAAAGACCTGACTGGTAGCTGCCACTTTCCATGGTGTAAATACTCCCATCATGGCAGATATCACACCACCAACCTAATGTCATAGGACACAGAGCTGGAAAGAGATACAAAAAATTGACTCTCCCAAACCGGTAAAAGCCAGCTCCAGCATACACCCAGCTAGATCAGTGCCCCCCTGGTAATAGGAACTCAATACATATTTATGGATGGCTGAATGTGGAGCAATCTGGAGTCATGTGGCATCTGAGAAGTATATGTCAGCCCTGAGGAAATTGACATCTATCACACAGGAGTAAACTTTCACACATTTTTTTTGGCCACTCGGCAGTCTGCATAACCCCAAATCACCAGTTTAAGACCTCAAAAAAATTTTGGTGGGAAGGCTTTAACCATTTTTCTCTGAAAGTTTTGTGTATAAATGTTCTAAATACATTCATTTCTCTAGCTAAAAAACATAATGTAATTGCACTGAGAAAGAAGATTTAATTAACAGCATGGTAATTCAACTTTCTTTGTGTAAATGCTCCTTCTTCAAAAGTAGAGTGAAGTTCTTTAAGGTCACAGACCATGATTTACTCATCTTTTTCATCTCCTTTAGCTTAGACAGAGTACTTTGCAGATAAACATTGCCCAGTAAATATTTGTAGATTATTATTTAATACTAATACACCGCAAAACTTCCTTACTTATTGTTGTTGTTGTGTGCCAGCAAGCCTATTCTGACTCATAGCAAATCTATAGGACAGAGTAGAACCGCCCCATAGGGTTTCCTAGCTGTGAACTTTATGGGAGCAGATTGCCAGATCTTTCTCCTGCAGAGCCTCTTGGTGGGTTTGAATCACCAATCTTTCAGTTAGCAGCCAAATGCTTAACCATTGTGCCATCAGGGCTCCTTCTGGCTCATTAAAAACAAGGATTTTCAGTGACCAGCTCTATTTCCCTGGAGAGATTCAAAAGGACCTTCAAGCTCAATCTACCCACAGTTTCCCTCTTGTTTTTCATGCTGCCTACAGAATTGAGCATCAGGAAAAAGACTTGTTTTGGTTTTTCAGAAGTCATTTTCAAGGCTTTCAAATTTTTTTTCTTTTTTGGAGGGGTGCCAAGTCCCCTATTTTCCATACTGATTTTTTAAAAGGAAAATGAAGACATAGCTTAAAGTGTTTTCACCAAACAGGAGCAGAATGAAATGGAGAAACTTAACGGATCTTTTTCTGTGAATAAAATGACAGATAAAATATCTATTTTGCTCACATATTTTTCATTCACAGACAGTTCATTTCAGTAAATATCTTACCACCTGCACTTGTCTATTTTCCAAGGTTTTTGGGAAATTTCCAGTAAGTTCAGTTGGACTCTATAGTTGATATTTATGAGACTGCGCTTAAAGGGAAATAGCATCAAGGATATCATCAGCTCATTTTTTTCTGTGTTTTTCTTGAATGTGTAGGTGGTAAGCTCTCAAAATCCTTATCAGGTCATAATTCAAAGATACATGTGGCCTCCACAGCTGGGTTCATATTTGCAAAGCACTCTTCTGCCTCCCAGCCTTTTTCTTATGTGGTTCCCTCCTGTGATTCTTGCCTTCTTGTTGGTCTGCTAATGCTGAAGTTTAGAAGAGGCCACGTCTACACTGACAGGAAAAGCCTTCTGTGGTCTCCCTGCAAAGCTCTCCTCCAAAAGAAACTCTACTGGTCCCTAGAAGTGAGTTGAAACTTTCCTAAATGCCCTAAGCCAGGGTTTCTTGACTTCAGTACTATTGACATTTGGGCCAGATAATTCTCTGTTTTGGGGGACTGTCCCGTACATGGTAGAATGTTTAACAGCATCTTTGGCCTTGGCCCACTAGATGCCAGTAGCAACTACCTTGCCTTTAGTTGTGATAATCAAAAGTGTCTCCAGACATTGTCTTATGTCCCCTGAGGGTAAAAATGGCCCCTGGTTGAGGAACACTGCCCAAAACTATCAGGATAATATACATGCCAAGGACACATGGAAGTTTTCCACCGAGTAACTTGCTTTGAGAATTACCTTATCTTTTTAGGGTGCAGGACTATCAATTATTTATCCTCCCCCCCTTCTGCAACCACACACAAACTGACCGACAGGACTTCCTCGCCCTTCTGCAACCACACACAAACTGATCGACAGGACCCATGCATACTTAGAATTCAGTTGTCCCTGATTTGGGATTTACATAACTACATTTTTTCTCTGTGAGATGATGGAGGCAGCGTCATGACTCTGCATGATGGAAGAATCCATCTTCTGTTTAGAACTATTCCAAAAATCATGCATTCCAACAGAAGAACAAGACTGTAAAGTACCACAGCAAGGGTAGAACCCGAATAGTCTGGGTAATACATTGGACCCTCTGCCAATTTATTTCTTTAACAAACATTTCACATTTGTTGACTGAATGAATGAGTGACTGTTTGGGGCCAGATTCTCTGATAAACCTGGAAATACAATGGTGAAGGAGACTAAACATGGTGCCTACCATCATGGAATTTATGGTCTAGTGGGAGAATGACAACTGAATAACTACACTAATGAATATGTAGCTATGAACTTAGATTTTATGCTTGAAAAGTCCTAAGAGAATGACATCCAAGGCACATGACCCATATCATGTCCCCCTGGACATGACGTTTGAGATTTGAATGCTGAGTATGAATCAATCAGGTGAAGTGGAAGGACGGTATTCCAGACAAATGGACTAGCAGGTCACAAAGACCTAGAGTGCAGCGGGGGATAAGATGGGTAAGAGAGACTGAGAAAAACAGAAAAGTAAGTGAGTCTGGAGAACAGAAAACACAGGATAAGATTGTGCAAGAGGAGACCAAAAAGCTGAAATTCACGGTTACAAGTAGTTTCCATGAAGGCAGTCATTTTTTATTCTATCAGCTTTGATGGGCTCATGTTGATGGGCTTTAAGAGCACATCTGCATCTTTCAAAGATCTTGAGTTGCAGTGTGGAGAATGAATTGGAGGGATTGATGGAACACTTGGGGAGATTAAGCTCAGGAGGCTGTTCAGGTGAGAGAGGAGAGTTGCTTAGATTAGGAGGGTCCCAACAAAAACAGAAGAATGAATATTACTTAGGAGGTGAACCAACAGTGTGTGGTGAAGGATTTGACCTGATGGCCCCAGTTCAGACAGGCCAGTTATTTACAGCTGGCATGCCTTTTTGATGGATTAAAGTCCCTGCTGAAGCAGTCGTCTGTATTTTGCATATAATTCCTGGAAGAGCTGGCATTCGGGGAGGTCAGGTCTTCTTGGGTATCTGTTTTATGCAATTGGATGACTGGCGTTTCCGTTTGTCCAGAAAGAGAACAGTAAGAGAGGAACATGTTTGTACTAGAAAATCATGAGTTTTATATTGGACATGGTGAATTTGAGGTGCCTTTAAGACACTCTAGAAACCTTGGTGGTGTAGGGGTTAACAGCTACAGCTGCTAACCAAAACATCATCAGTTTGAATCCACCAGGAGCTCCTTGGGAACCCTATGGGGCAGTTCTACTCTGTCCTATATGGTCGCTATGAGTCAGAATCCACTAGACAGCAATGAGTTTAAGACACTCCAGAGGGAAGAGACCTGGGTTGGTTGCTATCCTGTGAGAGAGAAGCTTTCCCAAGTACAGGAAGAATCAATTTATTGTTGTTAGCTGCCATTGAGTTGGCCCCTAACTCATGGCAACCCTATGCACAACAGGATGAAACTCTACCCTGTCTGTACCATCCTCATGATCGGTTGTGGACTGGACCATTGTGATCCATAGGGCTTTCACGGGCTGATTTTCAGAAGTAGATCATCAGGCCTTTCTTCCCTGTCCATCTTCATGTGGAAGCTCCACTGAAACCTGTTCAGCATCATAGCAACACACAAGCCTCCAGTGACAGATGGGTGATGGCTGTGAATGAGGTGCCTTGGCTTGGACTCAAACCAGTCCTTTTGCACAGGAGGTGAGAATTCTACTTCTGAGCCACCAAGAACCAATTGTTGTTGTTAGGTGCTGTTGAGTCAGTTTCGATGCATAGCAACCCCACATACAACAGAATGAAATATTGCCCAGTCCTGCACCATCGTCACAATCACTACTATTTTTAGCCCATTGTTGCAGCCATTGTATCAATCCACCTCTTTAAGGGTCTTCTTCTTTTTCGCTGACCCTGCACCTGACCCAAGCCATGGTATTTTCGATCACCTTATATGGATGCAAAAGCTGGACAATGAATAAGGAGAACGAAGGAGAATCGATGCATTTGAATTATGGTGTTGGCAAAGAATATTGACTATACATACCACGGACTGCCAGAAGAACAGACAGATCTGTCTCAGAAGAAATACAGTCAGAATGCTCTGAGAAGTGAGGATGACGAAACCTCATCTTACATTCTTTGGACAAGTTATCAGGAGGGACGAGTACCTGCAGAAAGATGTCATGCTTGGTAAACTCGTGGTAAAGAATCAATTCGGGCTAGCCATTTTCCAAAACTTCCAATTGTAATTCTAATTGTCACCAAATATGCAATTTGAACAACTGTTAAGCAAACCAAAACCAAATCAAACCAGTTGCTGCTGAGTCAATTCCGACTCACAGCGACCGTATAGGACAGAGTAGAACTGTCCCATTGGGTTTCCAAGGAGCGCCTGGTGGATCTGAACTGCTGACCTTTTGGTTAGCAGCCATAGCTCGTAAACACTGTGCCACTGGGGTTTCCAACTATTAAGCAGGGCCTGCTTATTTTTAGCAAATAACAACAGAGCTAGAAGCAGGGAAAAATAAAAGGTTATTGTCATCCCAAAATTTCCTCCTCACCCTCATCTCATATAGGCACACAATGGTAGAAAGGATCCTGTGTGTAGCTTTCTGCATGTGTCCCTGGTAAGGGAAGGTCATTTACCATATTCAGATGTCTGTCCACTTCTGGGTGGAAACAGCCCACGTACCACATGGTGTCTTACCCAGGACATCTGTAGGATAGATGCTCCTTTTCTTCACCTTCATCTGCTCAGTATCTTAATCCCAAATTGTGGGAGCGAAACTCTGGCAAATTTTAAGGATATAATTTGCTTCCTATTACATTATTTCTTCCTGTACAGGAGAGACCAAGTGTTTGTCATCTACGAGTGTCATGTCATTACATTCCATATTGCAGTGTAATGATGTGAAATGATTAAATGACAAAATGCCAGTTCACCGCCAAAAATTTAAAGTGGCATACTTTTATTTGTAGATTGGAAAGCTATTATTAATACTTATATTGACTTTGCCAGGTGAAATAACGCAAGCCGACTGGTGCTTACAGAAATGGGGTGATGTTCAGTGAGGCTCTGAGCCCCGATTCCAACAGAAACAGCAAGAGTTCTCCAAATCCAGTACATTCTTCGGGCCACAGGTTTAGAGCTAAACGTATCAGTTTAGAACAGTCTTGTCACCTGGTGAATGTGGAGTGGCAGGCATCAAAACACAACCTGACTGGGGTTTTTATTGAGAAGAAAAATGGGAACTGGGACCAGGTGGCTAAGAGAATCAAGTAGCCTGTACTTGTTTTGCCCCCACCCTCACGACTTTTTTCCACTAGCACTTATTGGGAGATTGGATTTTATTCTTTTTTCTCTTAAGGGAACGGGGACATAAAAACCATTTCGTTTACATCGTCAAATTACCAGAAGAATCTGCAGTTGGTAAAATAACAATTTCTCCATTTTTTTCCAGGTTATAAAATTTCATGTGGAAATCTTTGAATGAGGGTTAAAAATTACATTCTTGGTATTTTTTTTTTTTAAGCTTTCAGAGTTCAAATTTGTGGGACCTCAAGTGCTTAAGGATTTGTGAAAAAACTTGTTCTCACCTGCCATTTCTCTCTACACTTAATGGGATCTCATCCTAGCAACACATTCATTCCAATTCCGTTTAAGAACCTTCTTGTGACTGTATTCAAGTGATTTTCTTTGGTTGTTGTTACTTTTTGTTTTCTCTCGCTTGAATGATTGTTATTCTTTACAGGGACAAGAGAAACCCCATATGACTCGACGTCATCATTTCTACTGGGGCTTCTACCTGAGAAATGCTTTCGCCTCTGGAATTCTCTGCCCTGGAACACAGAAGCACATTAGACTTGGTTTGGGCTTTGTTTCACTTTCTTTTTAATTTTTTTTTCCCATAATGTAAGCTAATGGCTTCTATAGCTAGCTCCATTTTTGTTACATGCTATTATTGCTTGTGTTTTCAACACTCTTCTTTTGTAAAGTGCTCTTGGGTGAAATTTGAATTGAGTTTGGAGGGAAGAAATCAAGGTACATGAAGGTACATGGAGATTTTATTTGTTTTGTTTATTTTGCTTTATTACACGTACTTGCAAGGCCATCCACCTGTGGCTTGACCATTTTAAGACAAGAAAGGACCAAACTTGAATAAGCTTTTAAATTTATAGACAATAGCTTCATGCTTGCCAAGATGGCTAGTAATCTTTGCTTTCGCTCCAACACAGGGGCATGTTGCCTTGCTGCTGGCCTGTTGGCAGAGGTACAGAGAACACATTCTTCATGGAAAGGGACTCATAAATGGACAACTGCTCAGGTAACAAAGCTGTCAGGAGATCATTTGGCTTATGAAAAATGTTTAAAATTTCCATGATTGGAAAGATAGCACTTTGCCAGACAATTCGCTCTGAGGACGAAATGACTTGCCATTTGATTTAGGTTTCCAATGAATCACAGCATCTTTGTTTAGTCCCTGCATTGTCTTCATCGAGAAGTACAAAGTGGTCAAAAGCTTGTGCCCACACTATGCAATCAGGAAATGCTTCTCTATTCTAATCCTTTTTTCTGTTACTTCTTTTGAGTCTTTTATTTCTACCACCCTTTGGCTTGGAGCTCTTGTTGGGCAGGTAGTGAGAACTAAGAGTTCTATTGGAAGACAATACATTGAAAAGCACTGAAGGATGATATATACGGATATATATATATGGCTTTGTCATTCTGTCCTAAATCATTAACGCATAAAATAGCTGCCAAGAACAGCTTAAATGGCTGCGTTAAGGGCCCTGGAATAACACGCTTGCTCCGCCCACATCTGCAAAGGAGATTATAGTATGCAAGCCCTGAGCAGCACACACAGAGCCATGGGTTAACCTAAGACCTCAGTGACATTGTTATGGCCTGTAGGCATTATATGTGTTTTCATGAGGACATTCTGCCCTTCAATAAGTCACCCACCTTCCCTGAAATCATGTAATGCCTTGGGCATCTCTCTGAGGAAATCACTTGCTCATTTTCTTGTGCATTCAGTACATGCTAAGGAGCTCACCTAGGTGCTACAGGTGCAGCAGTGAACACAGAGCTGGGTCCGTATGGCCATAGAACGCAGATTCTAGTAGGAGCGAAAGAGAAAGCAAGCAAACAAGACAATTTCAGAGGGTGAAACATGCTCTGAGGAAACACACTAGAGCAGTGTGATCAAGAGTGAGTTTGGGGTGAGCAAATATAGATGGTTACTTGAATGAGGGTGTGCTGCCTGGAGCTGCGGCCGCCATCTTGAAATCAAGACCGGTAAGGATGAGGCAAAGGATCCCTGGTGGCTCAGTGGTTAAGCACTCAGGGATTTGAACTCACCAGTGGCTCCACAGGTGAAAAGATCTGGCGATCTGCTTCTGTAAAGATGACAGCCTAGGACACCCTATGGGGCAGTTCTACTTTGTCCTATAGGGTTGCTCTGAACCAGAATTGACTTGATGGCACCTAGCAACAACAAAGGATGAGACTGTGTCAGAAATGCTGACCCCAACCCCAGATATCCTTGAGTAGCTGAATCCATGTTGCAACCACCTACCTCTAGACTTCTTGTTACCTGAGTGGGGATATGCGATGTGTTTAAAAAATAACCTGATAAGTAAGAGGCTTTGAATAGACTTAAGCTTGCCAAGGGAAGAATAAGTACTGACTGAAAATGTGATAACTTTTTCTTGTAAGTTTATAAGAAAACTCGATTGGGGCAGCAAACAGTTCTACTCAAGCAGTGGCCCAACGCCAAGATGGCCAAGGGAATTAAATAATGATGACAGTGAGACACAGTAATACTGGGGTAATGATTGAGTTGTAATTATTACTGATTATTTTAGCATGGCTTTGGGTTTTTAATTCTTCTCAACATTGCAGCCCATCTCCCAGTAATCTAGAGAATTAAACAAAAATGGGATGAGAGCCACTGACATAACCAGTTAGCAGACAGGAAAGACCCTTCCCAAATAGCAAAATATTGACCTCTGTCTGGCATAAGTGACATGCATTATTACCAAGATCCTCCCATCTGGAATCTCAGTCCAGACAAGGAGGACAGCTTATTCAGCCTGCTTCTGCCTGCTCACCCCAGATAGCATCAATTCCAGACCCTGGTTCAGGTTCTCTGGCTATATTAGGGGCATGCACCTTCTAGTTGCCAAATTGTATTCTTTCCCTTTGTTACCTCTAAGGCCTCAGATTTTTATTGAGTGACATGGAAGAAGAGGTGGTCAAAGATCTTGATTTTCAAATATGCATGTGTGTGTGTTGGGGGAGGGGGTGGTATAACTACAAGCTGACTTTCTTATAATGCAGAAACCCATCGGATAAAAGACAAAAGTAAAAACATTACAGTCAAAACAAAGGGGTGGTTCCAGGGTTCCATGGCTTCTATTTCCCTTGTCTAAACACAGTTTGTGAGGCCAGTGTATTTGGGTGGAATAAAAATGGTCAGTCAAAGCTAAGTGTGGGAAAGGACAAAAGGAAGCACAGCATGGTTGAAGAGGTACTAGGAAGGTCTAACTTGAACTAAGTCATATTTACTGAGTCCAGATATTTAGTATTCATTACCACATTTAATTCTCATTAAAACAATGGGATGGAATCTGGAGCCAGAAACCCTGTGTTCAAAGTCTATCAGTCACCCCACTCTTATCAGTTACACCACCCTTCACAGTCCAGTTAACCTCCTTTAGCATTAGTTCTATACCTGTAAGAAGGGGATAATCACCAAGTATACTTAGAGTTTAAATGATTTGTCCAAGGTCACTTAGTAAGCAGGGCACCTTGAGTTTCAAATTCTAAATCTTCTGACCCTTTAAGTCCAGTGCTCTTTTTTCAAACCACAGGAAGACCTTGCTGTAGATTTACAAACTATATGATCCTTGAAAAAAAGAGGAAAAAGGAAATGGGAGAAAGAAAGAAGAGGGGAAAGGAAGGAAGGAGAAAAGCAGGAAAAGGGGAGAGAAGAGACTAGAAGGGAAGGGGAGGGGAGGTGGAGGGAAGGGAAGGGAAGGGAAGGGAGGGGAGGGGAGGGGAGGGGAGGGGAGGGGAGGGGAGGGGAGGGGAGGGGGAGGGGAGGGGGAGGGGAGGGGGAGGGGGGAGGGGGAGGGGGGAGGGGAGGGGGAGGGGAGGGGAGGGGAGGGGAGGGGAGGGGAGGGGAGGGGAGGGGAGGGGAGGGGAGGGGAGGGGAGGGGAGGGGAGGGGAGGGGAGGGGAGGGAAGGCAAAATACCATGGAAATGGTTTTCCACCATTAGTCTTTCATTAAATGGGGGTTAAAGCAGCTATTCCCTTCCTTTTCCTGATGGGATGATTCTTCACATTTTGCCAAACTTTTATGGTTACCAACAGGCGGGTCCCAAGAAATCAAATAACTTGTAATAAGGTGGACATGGCAGCAACAACCAGCGTCAAAATTTATGAAGTGAGTGATCCTTGAATGGTCTGTCAAGCAGCCTGGGTTCAACCAGGGAAGTTCTTATCATTCGATGACAAATGCATTCCAATCATTTGACATGCACTTGCTATGTGACTGGGTGAGGCATGAGGAGTCATTGATAAAGCTAATATCCATGAACACATGTTGCCAATTAATCAGATTATTGGCATCAGAGAGCCAGGTCTTGAAGTAATGTGACAAAAGACAGATAAGTAGCAGATAGGGGCGGTGCAGGTGCAGATGAAACACAAGAAGGTCAGGGTATATTGAAACCACAGAAGACCAAGACTCCGAAGTCTGGATTGTGGTTGAGGCTGTTCCTCAAGATAAGGAGCACATGTAAGAGAAGAAACTTTATATTTATCCCACTTCGGTTGAAGACAGAGCTTGGAATTCTACCCTTCCCCACACCCCTGACCCAGTCTCAACCACCCTTATCTGGTCTCGTATCTAGGACAAAGCCGTTAGTAATAGCAAAATAAACCTATACATTCCCAACAGTTTTGTGTACATATTAAGAGCCTATGTGAAATTGGGAGGACCCTAACAACCCTCCTTCATAGTGAAAACAGCCAAGAAGCAACCACTTAACTAACATTCACCAAGGGATGAAGCCGACATGAATTATCTCGCATCTTCAATTTTCGCTCTAAAGGAACATGGCTTACTTCACTTTTGAAAGGAATTCTAATGTATTCTCTCCAAAATTACTAGAGTCTTGCTTCCCAACATTTATTTTGGAAGAGATGGATCTCAAACAAGTAATTCTCAATATGAGTAAAATTACTATATTCATATAAATCCGATAACAATAGAAACACTTCAGTATTGGAAAAATCTTACATTAAAACTGGAACTCATATTCGGCCAACTTTGGTGGGTTGATCAAAAATAGAAATTGGCTCAGGTATTCTTCCATTTTTAGAGAAGGTGAAGATATGGATTTAGACACTTGATTTTCTTAGCTTAGGGAGCACGATAGGCTAACCTGCTTTGGCCCTGAGGGACTTTTTGCTATTGGCAGCCCTGGGCATGGTGAAGTTTTTAAAATTCGTTTCTGATATCCAGTTGACATGGATTTTTTTAAGTGGTTAAAATTGTACTGGGTGCTACCACTGCCCTCAAAGAATTCTGCTCTCACTGGATCCTGGCTCTTCCTCCTCCTCATGTTTCCCTAACTTCACAGTGAGACCTATTTCCCAAGTTGGCTGTTAGTTGCTAAGCAGGAAAGGTATATGTAAGAGATCTGTAAACAGGGAAAGTGGGAGCACCTGTAGCCCTCCGGCGCTAGCTGCACAGCGACAGCCCCTCACACCCGGTGGCCTCACTGGGAAAGAGAAGGCACTGCACTGTGATAATCCAA